>NW_026732323.1:960000-1210000 GCF_028476545.2 Physella acuta
CAACATTTATTAAATCTTACAACCGGGTGATTCAATATAGGGTTACTATAAAAAATACGAACATGGTTTTTGTTTTCACAAAAAAAGATACGAAAAAAATCTGCCTACGATATTTTTGAGACCCTGGGGTAAAAAAAAATGCTATTTCCCCTCCTATATAAAGCTGCATGAATTAAATAATTAATTCTTTCAGCTGCAATTTACGTTTCATTGGCTAATGGCTAAATGGCTAATTCAAAGACAAGACCCCTAGGACAGCTGTATGGCTTCATGCTATTTCGGAGTTCACATCATTGCGATCGCAACAAACACAGCTAAATAACCATGCATATATATATATATATATATATATATATATATATATATATATATATATATATATATATATATATATATATATACAATATAGGCTATGTACATATATATGTATATATATATATATATATATATATATATATATATATATATGTATATATATATATATATATATATATATATATTTATATATATATATATATACATATATATATATATATACATGCATGGTGTTGTATGTAGGATGGGATGCCATTTAGCCGATACATATGATACAAGCAAAGGGTTACAGCATAAACAATAGACAGATCTAAACATTTGAAACAATTTTTCCCCTCAGTCCTCAGCAGTAGGAAGTGGGACCATCGGGGAAAGCGCGGGAGTTTATCTGTAGCAGATGTGACGCGAGGGCTGAGAAAAAATGCATGACGCTTTGTTTTTGGAGAGCAACACGTCTTGGTGGTGAAGGGAAGCCACCGATTATTTTTTAAACACAGCGCTTACGCATTCCGTGGGAGACGGGAGTTGTCACCCCTGATCAATTTGGCGGGGGAGTTGTCGTTACTGTGGACGTGCCAAGTGGGAGAAAATAGCCCGCAATACCGTGGTACTTGCGACCATGGAACGGAAATAAATAAATAACCATAGCTGCTTGTTTTATCGTACACAGGCTTAGGTTAAAGGGCATTGTAACCAACAAATTGCAGGTATTTCGTTGAAGTTGAGAAAGGGTTTTGCCTAATAAAGTGGTAATATTGTGGGCAGGGCAATAATATTAATCAGATAATGGCATGTTACATTCTATCATATCTTTTTTACTATTATTATAAATATATATATATATATATATATATATATATATATATATATGTGTGTGTGTGTGTGTGTTTGTGGGTGTGTGTGTATGCGTGTTTGTGTGTGTGTGCTGTGTGTGTACGTTTGAATTTCTATACAAAACCCTCGATACAATTAAAAAAATATTTTAAAGTTAATTATTTGTATATTTACCCGATTGTACCAATGTGACCCCCGTATCGATGTTATGGATCATCAGATGTTGTGGTCACGTGTTCAGTTGTGCGGAAAAATTTCCCCCCGAGTTCCCGCTTTTAAAAACATATTTTGTTTTAACTGCACAACTGCATTATCTGGCCAGATCCTCATGGGACGAAGCCAACCAAAAAAAAAGTCCTAAAACTTAAGCTAGAACCGCCTTCTTTTTCCTGCCACAATCCTGCACTGAAGAATAAAAACCCTCACAGTACTTGAAGGGAAGTAAAAAAAAAATCTTAACTCGGGGTCTAGACAAGATTAAAATGGTGAACAAGTTTCCAGAAAAGAAACGAAACAAGACGACAATTCCAGGGGAGGGAAGCTTAGATCAATGGGAGATTTCCAACTCCAGACAGATGAGATGTGGATAACTCAATCCACGTGGATAGGGAGTGGATACAAGTCTACAAGCTAGGGTCATGAGAGGGACTAACTTTGCTCCAGTGAACATTCGATATTTTCATCTGAGAGGCCTAAAAAAATTGTTATACTTAGAAGACACGTCTCGACCTTCAACCAACGAAACTACTCTATTTAAATGTATTTAATACAACACACAAATACATAACAACATCATTGATGTTTACTATTGGATGTTGTTTCTTTTGTTTTATGTAGACAGGTTTTTCTATAGGGTTGTTTAAGAATAGCTGGCTTTGTATTTGTTCACATGAGTAAGGGTTGCTTTATTAATGATTCCTTGATACACAAAAGCAGTTACAATATAATTTTATACACATATATACGTAAATATATATATATATATATATATATATATATATATATATATATATATATATATATATCCTAATATATAAATCCCCACGTTCGCACATCTCTCTCTCTCTCTCTTTCTCTGTCCGCAAAAAATTTTCGCCGGACATCACGTCAGAATCGGCAGCGATATATCGAGAACTTTTTACGGACTTTTGTTGAAAAAAATATGTTAGATGTTTTAAATGTATAACCACAAAATTATTTAAAGAAGAAAAATAAAAAATAAAGGCGTATTCGAATATAGAGAAACAGTATTATTTATGCAACCGGAAAAGCATTAATATATGTGAAAAAGAACGCATAAAACTGTGACGTCACTATTGCTTATACATTAACTAATGACGTCATCTGCCGTGTTTAGAATGAAAAGAAATGAACTATTTCATTCAAATTTGATTTAGATCTACGTACACTATGAAATGTATACAATACAATTTTTCCGGCCTAAACTCATAAAATTTATTTTATGTATTTGGATTCTAGATCTAGAGATTCTAGATCTAGACTAAATCTAAATCTAAATCTACGCAATAACTAGATCTAGACGTAGACGCTAAGATCTAGATTTAGACTCTAACTTCTCTAAAATCAATTCCAAAAATAAATTTCTATATTAGGACTAAACTATTTCAAGACTTATTTATTTTATACAAAATCTTTGTTATGAACTGGCTAATTTGGGATAAAAAATTAATTTGAAAGAATAGGCATATTCGCGTAAGTTAAGATTTTAAAATACGTCTTTCATTCTCCGTATTTTATAAGGTGCCTAAATAGCGGAGATGTTAGTGTACATTAAACCACGCAGGTGGTGCGGGTTCGAGACACAGCAAGTCAGCTTGGTTAATGTATTCTTTTTTATTATGCTCGGGCTAAACTTAAAAAAAAAATTCTTTTAGGAATCTAGCTCTAGATCTAGATTGTCGGGTGTCCGATAGGGCACTTCCCGGCGCCGCAGGCGCTTCAAATTTGGCATGATCTTGCCTTGGTGCGACAGAACACGGGGGCCGGTTGGCCGAAAAGTCTACGATGTGGGGGTCAAAACTGACCTCGACTGACCGGTACCTTATATGAGCTATAAATCGAAAAAAAATGTCCACGGAGGAACCTCTTCATAACTCTTGAGGTCGTAGACCGACCTTCGGGCGAATTAATTAAGCATTCAAATTCTCAATGTTTTCGAAAGCCTAAGCGAAGCTGGGCAGCATGCCTAGTATATATATATGTTTGTGTGTGTTTCTGTGTATGTGTCTGTGTTTCTGTATGTAGGTATTCACCGTGGTTATGTTTGACGACATCAAACATCAAACATGTTTGGATTGCCAACAGACTTATAAGTCAGCCAATATCTGCACACTGGAATTACCGATCAGCCATATTGTTTTGTGAACCAGCGTACATTTTATCTGGCCCATTCCACCACTGTCATCCCCCACCACCTATGTGCCTAGCTGTACTAGTCGAAGCAGTGGCCGACACAAGGCTAGAACAGCCCATTCATAGATTTTCGTTGACTTTGGATAGTTAAAATGTAATTACACGTCCAGCGTATCGAATCTATTTACGAAGGTTTAAAAAATGAACTGGTTGACATGATTTATGTGCGTAGTGAAAATGATTTCTGATGTACGACATGAATACGATTTTTTTTTCTATTTGGATTATCATTAATAAGGTTTTTGTAGCACTATCTTTTCATTTCTGTGGTTTTTCATTTGATACTGAAATAGGGAGACGACGAGTATTAATAATCGTTGCGTTTTGGGTTAGTTAGTGAGTAGTTTATCTTTGGATTTTAGCAGTGGCGTTGCGAGGTCGGGTGTCACCCGGTGCGGCACTTAATGGGTGTCACCCCCCACCCCATGGGCGTAGTGACCCTTCCCGGGGACAAACTTTCAAATTTTCGATTTGCATCCCCCCCCCTCAAACTTTCGATTTACACCCCCCCCCCCTCTCAGACTTTCGATTTGAACCCCCCCCCCCCCCCCTCAAACTTTCGATTTGCGACCCCCCCAACTTTTTTTCTATATATTTTGCTATTTTTTTGCCTTGGTGTCACCCCCCTAAATGGTGTCACCCGGTGCGGTCCGCACCCCCCGCACCCCCCTCGCTACGCCTCTGGATTTTAGTATCAGGTTCATGATTTCCATGTCGAATCCAACATTTTATATTTTTTTAAATTATTTCTAGGCTTTGATTTTTAAACGGACGCCAATAATCTATTTTACTAGTAAATTAATATCGCTCCTGATTGAATGGTTTCCGTTCGTGTGAGTTTCTAAACCAGCGTGGATGGACAAGGTCAAGCCCAAGGACGAAGACGATGTTTACACTTTTGATAATTGCACCGGCCATCCACCCCCCTCCCCCACCCCACCCCGTCTTTTGAAAATGAACAGTCTCCATCAATAGAGTCAAAGTTTACATTTTTTACAACTGTGTGATGACGTCACTGCTGTATGATGAATGCACACGTCATGATGACGTTAAAATACATACAGGAGCGGACGTGAAGGCCAAGAATGTATTCTCGTGTAGACTTGTAGACCCATCTCTTTTTATTGCATACTTATATATTTCTTTGGCTACGAGAGTATAAATCTTATTTTTGAGGTTGAAAGAAACTCCGAATAAGTTAAGGAAGAAAATAAATCCGGAGATAAGAAATAAAATCTTAAGACGTCTCGGCCTAGACCTGTGGTTCTTAACCTTTTTGGAGGTTACGAACCACACCATTCCATATGTGCATTCACCGAACCACACCATTCCATATGCGCATTCAACGAACCCTTCAGTTCTATCGTACGCACTGACAAAATCGTGAATCATGAGTCGGGTATGTATCAACAACGTTGAACCCCGGAGACTGACTCACCGAACCCCTGGGGCTCTATCGAACCCAGGTTAAAAACCACTGATCTAAAGAGTGGAGATGTTCTAATTTAAAATCAAACTATCATAAGACACATATCAAAACAACATTAACAAAGTGTGTTTTTTATTACTTTAGCTTGAACTTCGCTAGAAAAATGACGATAGTAAAAAAACGGGTTGATTGGTTGGTTGGTAAATTCTATAAGAGATGTGTACTAATTAATAGTTATTTATTAGTTATTTAATAGTTATTTGCACTTAATGTGTATGTTATATATGGGAAATATGCTCAATTGTGTTTTAAACTTTTCTAACAGAAATATCTTTCCTTTAGTGTTGTATTGGTGTTTACAGAAAGAGTTGTGTTTAGGCAAAAGGTTTTTGCCGCCGTGATATACAAAAATGTTGTGTGCATGGGCATATGAAACAACTTTAGCACTCCATAGCAAGAATTTGGTGGGGTTTTTAATGAAAGAACACCCTTTATTTTACAGGGTTTTACAAAACTACTCATTATTCGGCAACTTTTAGCTTTAAGTGATTTTTTTTTACTCTTGTTGATTTTTTTTTGCCTCCTTAAATATGTCGAATCTATGATAAACCTTAAGTACATCTTGAATTAATTATCAAAACATAAATATGCTGAAAATGTGTCTTTTATTCTATAGCCTTGTAATATTTATGGCAATTATGTTGACTTAATAAGCTATCTTCTATAATTTCATGCTAAGGCGATAACTTTTTTTTTAAATGTATATCTTGATTGTATTAATTTCGACCAATCAATAGCGCTTTAGTTTTTAGCCCGGCCAGATTTCTGCCAGACGGCACAGCGCGACAGCTCCGATAATTTATTCCGCTGCCGAATTATTCCACAATGACCTTGACCCCGGCTGATAACAGCTCAATTGGCAGTTACCATTTCATTTAATCGACACGGATTGTCTTCCTTTAGCTCGAAACTCGCACACAGTTTCCATAATTCTCTTTCATGTTATCAAATTTACCATTTAACGTAATAACAAGGGAGAGAATAATCCTCGCCTAGAAAGGGAGAAAACCCGAGATAAAATTACATAGCTAAACATGAGGTGAAAAAAAAGTGAAACGTATTATTTTTAAAATGTAACCGCTGTGAAAAGCGTGAAGGGAATTAAATGCGCAGTGCGTGGATGCGCACGGTGCAGTTCGCAGTGCGTGGATGCGCACGGTGCAGTGTGTGTTAAGGTGTAGATTGATGACGAAACCAATACAGTGAAAGCTCCCCTACACCCTGTAACTGCGACCCCCCCCCTCGCTACTGCCCTAATGGGGAAGCGATGAAGACGAATTTTTCCCTCCTGTCATAATTAAGGCGGTTAAAAAATAACTTTTTTTCTCAGATTTTCCAGAGTTGTTTCTGAAAAACAAAATTTTAAAAAAATGTGTTTAACTTTTAACTGAGGTATGATTTATTTTTCAAAATACATTTATCATGAGCGAAAACAGACATTGAACTGGCAATATCTTAGAAAAAATTTCGCATAACAATGACATCTTATCAGTGTCTATATAACACAAACAGTAAGTAACTAGCGTTTTCCAAATTAAAATGCGTTCCTAGTTAGTTGGGGGAGTCGGGGGGGGGGGGGGGGGGAATAAATTGAACAAACATACAGATGAAGTATAAGTAGAAAAACATGCTATGAATAATTAAATATGTGTATTTCAATAATTAGGTTGTTTTAATTCTCTAGAGACCAAGTTTAAAATGACTTTGAAATTACTTGAGACCTAGTTTGAAATTACTTTGAAATTACTTGAGACCTAGTTTGAGATGACTATGAAATGATTTGAGACCTAGTTCGAAATAACTTTGAAGTGACTTGAAACCTAGTTTGAAATGACCCGAAACCTAGTTTGAAATGACTTAAGACATAGTTTGAGATGACTGTGAAATTACTTGAAATCTAGTTTGAAATTGCTTTGAAATTACTTGAGACCTAGTTTGAGATGACTATGAAATGATTTGAGACCTAGTTCGAAATAACTTTGAAGTGACTTGAAACCTAGTTTGAAATGACCCGAAACCTAGTTTGAAATTACTTAAGACATAGTTTGAGATGACTGTGAAATTACTTGAAATCTAGTTTGAAATTGCTTTGAAATTACTTGAGACCTAGTTTGAGATGACTATGAAATGATTTGAGACCTAGTTCGAAATAACTTTGAAGTGACTTGAAACCTAGTTTGAAATGACCCGAAACCTAGTTTGAAATGACTTAAGACATAGTTTGAGATGACTGTGAAATTACTTGAAATCTAGTTTGAAATTGCTTTGAAATTACTTGAGACCTAGTTTGAGATGACTATGAAATGATTTGAGACCTAGTTCGAAATAACTTTGAAGTGACTTGAAACCTAGTTTGAAATTACCCGAAACCTAGTTTGAAATGACTTAAGACATAGTTTGAGATGACTGTGAAATTACTTGAAATCTAGTTTGAAATTGCTTTGAAATTACTTGAGACCTAGTTTGAGATGACTATGAAATGATTTGAGACCTAGTTCGAAATAACTTTGAAGTGACTTGAAACCTAGTTTGAAATGACCCGAAACCTAGTTTGAAATGACTTAAGACATAGTTTGAGATGACTGTGAAATTACTTGAAATCTAGTTTGAAATTACTTGATCTTTGTCCTATGGTTAGCTTTTATTAGTTCAATTATTCGTTTTAAACGTGTTCAACCACTAACGGTTCCGCCTGTGACTGTTAAAAGAATGAGGATATTGTTATAAGCACAAACCTTTTTGTGATGGGAAAATCCATCCCGTCAGTTCACAACTTGTTTCCCCAGTGTTAGCCTCTCTATCCTCTCGTGTCTTTATCAGAGTCAGACTTGCAAGCTGAAGAGCTTATAGATCTTGGCCAAAACTTTTGACTGCAAGCCATGCCTCGCTCTATATCTTAAAAAAAACATGACATTATGTATACAGAAGAGAGAGACCATATGCTAGTTTTTGTTTTTATTTGCACCAACAGCACATAGCAATGTACTTTTTAATTAGATGTTTGGTTGTTAGAATAACGTCGAGAAACATGTGCCGGAAGCAAGATGTTTTAGGAGAGCCAGAGATTTTCATCATGCAGAAACTTTATGTTGTGTTGTGTAGGTAAACAAACACAGGGGCGTTGCCGTGTTAGCCCAAATGTTCACTGGTGTATGTGAGGTGTGTCTGTCCGCAGCACAGTGTGTGAGTACTTAGAGACACGCGGATTATGTGCTACCCTACAACTACAACATATTTCTAACGTGTAGGGAATGTGAAGAGGTCAGTTGTTGTTTTTTACTGGACTTCTGATTCGCCAACATAACTATAGCTAAATTTGTAAACTCCGTGCATTTTCTTAAGAAACAGTGTGAGTATCTGTTTAATGCATGACCATAATATGCACTCAAAACTTCTCTGTGTAGTTAACAAGTTAACTGTTATGTTATTGATTATAACTTATATGTAATTAGGTAATTAGCTGTTGTAGAATATTTATTTCTCAGTCCTTCCTTGATTGCTAAATGACTGCTTTGCGTCTCATAACGTCGTTACAGCTTTCTATTTTTTACTTGTGAAGTTCAATAAGGTAACATGGAAGAGATTTTTAGGTCCAATGGGAAATTATCAAATTCCATCATTATATGCATCAAATTATTTGAAAATTATAAAAAAATTATAACTAATAAAAAATTAAAATATGTATTGATAAGCTATCCAGCATTTATTTTTAAATTTACATAACAGCAAGTGCATTGTGCATGAGTTCAGTTCCCCTACATTACCAATATGCTTTTTTATGCTTTAACATAAACATGATTTAAAGTGCATGGATCCTGTTGGCTGTAGTTTTTGTACACAAATCTCTTTTTCTTTCGGGATTTCTTTTTTTTTCTCTTGTATCTCCTTTAATTCTTCTACTTAAATAATTTTTAAAAAATGCAGGTTTTATGATATAATTGGGTTTTGTTCCCGGGGTGGTTTAGGTACACGGCCCGGGGGTGACAAAAAACACTGCGGCTAATGAATGTTTACAGCATGCAGTTGGCTAGACCGTAACACTGGATTCGCGTAACCAAAAACTGCTACTGACACGTCAGCCGTGTATTTAGCACAGGCCGCTAGCCGTGTATATAGCCGTTGTACTGTCAGCCAATATTCTTTTTTCAATAGCCTTTGTTTATCTAGGATCAGTTAACCTTCAGCGCTGTTGAAATCTGCCAAGATTTTTGTCTTGGCGATCTGTCATCACCGGATCGAGTTGTCGCCCCTGCCTGGGGATGGAACCACTTCTCAGTTGTCGTTCTTGTTTGGGTGTTGGGGAAACATTTCTCAGTTGGATGCCGAGATATCGGCCGTTATTTTGTTTTCTAAGGCGTACTATAAAGTGAACTCAATACCCATGGAGCTAAAATATGTATGATGAAGTTGAACGCGGTGTTGTGTTTTTATTGGATTGTGTTGCCCCATTTCACGGAGATTAACACAAGAATAAAAATATCCTAAAGTCACGTGCACGTATCCTGAAATCACGTGACCCGGTACGAGGAGCTCATAATGTGGATTTTTAGACAACCACGTGATACGGCAATGGGAAAAGTGCTGACCACACTGTCCCTTCACACGCCGAGGTCAAAGAAACAGACTAACTCTACTTTACTTGCCCCATGGACCGTCAGGTTCGAAAAGGTTGAATACATTGTTAAACCACCAAGAAACTAGCTTTGGACTTTGAATCAACATAAAATCTAACAGACATATCTATTTTTGTGTGTCACCTTTGTCACAATACAAGACGTTTGGGGTTAGGGGCTGACCACACTGGGAGACTGACCAGCAAAATTGTTATCAAAATGCTCCACTTTATAAGGAAAATCTTACTTGATATAACTCGTATTAACGTTTTAGAACGTCTCTTGCTGGGATGGTGTGTGTTGGGGGGGGGGGGGGGGGGAGACACCTTGATTTTGTCACCACTGCCTATCACCACTGTCTGGTGATACCTGCATCACTTCAACAAATTGAAAACAAAATATAAATCAGGACTAAAGGCTACCTCATGTTTATGTAAATTATGGGATAGTCCTATTATTCCACAAGCGCAGCTGTCCCATTACACAACAATCTTCTTAAAGAAACAGCCTCCAAACAAAAACAACCCCCTACACTGCACCGCTCCATAGACAAATTGTATAAACCAAAGTCCCCTAACAATAGGAAAACACAAATCTGCTTAGCGGGATTTTAAAAATTCAAATTAATTTTTTATATGATTTTTAGAAGAACATCATCATATAAATTCAATAAGGCAAAAACTTTTTTTTTGCCGCTCTTAAATTTGATATATTTTTCTTTTATTATTTCGAAAATTGTCGTTATTACGTAATTGCTAAATATTGATCGCATCGCACGTATTTATGACACATTAGATTAATTGACAAGCACGATGTGTTTTGTAGGAATTTTGTCTTTCAATACCTGACCCACTGACCTACATGCTCTAACGATTTGGTGAGTAGAGTACAGCACTTCGTCCCACAAATGTCCTCATTGTGACGTCGGTGCCGGGTGGAGAGTACGGACAATGTCCTAGGGTCAGTTAGAGACTGGCCTGCGAGAAATGGCCGGAGCAGTCAAGGTGATTGTGGCCAGCGTAATGACGTGTCAGAGTTTGATTGTTGCCCAGCAGATTTATAGGTCACTCGGTACACTTTTATAGGCGCTAGGTCGATCCTTTCACCCCGTAAGTTAAGAGGCTTATATACATACATATATATTCTAATGTATATATATATATATATATATATATATATATATATATATATATATATATATATATATATATATATATATATATATATATATATATATATATATATATATGTATGTATGAGTCAGTGGCGTAGCCAGGATCGTCTCAAGGGGGGGGGGGGTCCAATTTTTACCCGGGGACAAACTTTCGATTTGCACCCCCCCCCCCCTCAAACTTTCGATTTGCACCCCCCCACTTTCGATTTGCACCCCCCCCCTCAAACTTTCGATTTGCACCCCCCCCCCCTCAAACTTTCGATTTGCACCCCCCCCTCAAACTTTCGATTTGCACACCCCCCTCATACTTTTTCTATATACCGAGGGGTCTATGGGGGGGGGGTTATGACCCCCCCCTAACCCCCCCCCCCCTGCCTACGCCACTGGTATGAGTTGATGACAACATTATTTTAATGCTAATCCCAATTTACTTTTTCCCTTAATCTTCAATAGTCACCGTACAAATATTCGAATATGAATATCGTATACGTGTTATTGGCTTAGTCGTAAGAACACCAAACTTACGGTTAACATCCAGCCAATGAAGACATCTCCAATATACTTGATGTCGAAGAGCTAAAAAGTAGGCTACAAACGGTGAACTTAATCGTGGTCCCATACCAACTCTTCACCAAGTCTTTCTTCAAAAAACTAGATTACTCTTTCCAAACAAGCTAAGTGTCTGTACTTAGTAGCATTGCTTTTCTGCTTCAAGTATTTTCTGGGAGGAAAAAAAATAATCCCTATCACCATGACCTGAATAAATTCTTTTATTAAAATCACGATAGCATTTACAAAACAAGCTTTCGGGATAACTGCGATGCTCTTGATAACGCGACAATTTTCTAGAGTAGCCTCTCTTTGAATAGAGCCCCCTGACCATCAACACTTCAAGTGCGCGGGGAACAAATTGGGAATTTCCGATAAGATCACAATCGTGAATGAAGGAGGAGATAATGTTTTTGTCCCTCCGTTGGTGAAACTTATCCCAGGCGTAAACTGGGCCATCAGGATAGAAGGGTGGGGTGGGGAAGGGAGGGGAGGGGAGGAATGGGGCCAGAGGATCAGGGTTATTATACTCTCTTAGTTTAAACGTACCCCGCGGATATGGTGTTCAAGATATTGGTACGGTAAATAGGCCTGTACTCAAAATCTCGGTAGATTTTTTCAGCTCGACTGGCTTTTTTTTTTTTTTTTTTTTTTTTTTTTGCTATAGATAAAATAACAAAGGGCCCAAACATATTTCATAAAGTCTATCAGAAATGTTTCCCAAATTATTTAACAAAATTTGTGACCAAATTAATTCGTGTAAACTTGTAATTGACCACCTACAAATCAATTAATCAGTTACGTTATCTCTAGGGTAACGAAATAATTAATTAGTTATTTAATTAATCATGTAAGACATTCTTCAACCATCGGTCACAAAAAAAAAAACGGGTCATTTGTCGGATTCAGGACTGCAGAAATTCCAATAACAAGAAGACGTTTACACTAATTGAACGCGCCCTTTTATAAATTTCCTACAGGCCAAAGATGCGTTCTACGATCGCTAGGGGAGACGAAATTGGGGAGGAACATAAAAGACACAGACAGTTAAAAAGCGCAATTACATGGAGGCACTTAATTCATCCAGAGACCGGGCTTTTGGAGGGTTTTCTACGGGTATTGGACGTGTTAAGGGCGGGTTTTTGGACTAGTTCAACGCGGGTTTTGGTCGAGTTTTTGGACTAGTTCAACGCGGGTTTTGGTCGAGTTTTTGGACTAGTTCAACACGGGTTTTGGTCAAGTTTTTGGACTAGTTTAACGTGGGTTTTGGTCAAGTTTTTGGACTAGTTCAACTCGGGTTTTGGTCAAGTTTTTTGAATTTTGTGAGGAGTTTAGGGCGAGTTTTAGAAGGGTTCAGGGCGAGTTTTAGAAGGGTTTAGGGCGGATTTTCGAAACGCGTTTATGGCGGGTATTGAAAGTTGTTTAAGGCGAGTTATTAAAGGGTTTTGTCGGGTTAAGAACAAGTATTGAGCTACCACACAACCCTATAGACTAGTCGAGTGATACAATTTAGAGCAAATGTGGATAGAGGGGGAGGGGAGGGATAGAGCGAGAACACAGACAACAATAATGGGGTGAGTAGAACCATTCGGGAGGGAGGGGAAGGAACGCTGCGTTCTGTGTGCTCGGCGTGGGGGGGGGGTGTAGGGCGTGTGACCAGTATTGTGCAAATCACGCGCATGCAAAAAATGTTGTCAAATAGAGAACCGGAATCATATCAATCAGCCTTGTCTCCCCTTCTTCTCCGCCATGATGGGGGGCTATTTTTAGACGGGGGCATCACGAGGGCCGGCCCGCCGAGGGACGACAAGTGTATTCATCGTCTGCTACCTGGCACAATGGAAGGTGGGCACTTCCGGCTTATGCACGTGCACGCTAGAATCAGGGTGAAAGACGAGGCGTCGCATACGTAAGATTTCTGGCACTGGGATCACGAACGTGATCGGGGAAAGGTCGCCGTCAGCGTGACAATGACGTGTAGCAACATGGGTATGACGTGACAATGACGTGTAGCAACATGGGTATGACGTGACAATGACGTGTAGCAACATGGGTATGACGTGTTTGAAAACATTGTGAAATATAGCCCCCCCCCCCCCCCCCCCCCACCAATCCTCCTCCCCCTCCCTGTAGCATTTACAAAAAAAGATTGGCTGGCAGTCTGACGACGACTTGGGTATATAGAAGAATTGGGCGGTCAAGCTATAATAGTATCCAAATTATAATCTGATAATCTGATCTATATATATATATATATATATATATATATATATATATATATATATATATATATATATATATATATATATATATATATATAATAATAATAATCTGATAATCTGATGTGTATATATATATATAGATAGATATATATATAGATATATATATATATATATATATATATAGAGAGAGAGAGAGAGAGAGAGAGAGAGAGAGAGAGAGAGAGAGAGAGAGAGAGATATTGTATGGTCCTACTAGAGTTATAGACCAATTGATAATCTGATATCTAAGATATACAAGTGTGCTATGATATGCATGATGGCCTTACTAGACAACCATTGCTTTAATATGTCCTATCACTAGGCACAATTGCTTCAATATGTCCTATTACAAGACAACTATTGCTTTAATATGTCCTTTTACCTTATAACTATTGCTTTAATATGTCCTATTACAAGACAACCATTGCTTTAATATTTCCTATTACAAGACAACCATTGCTTTAATATGTCCTTTTACAAGACAGCTTTTGCTTTAATATTGTCCTTTTACTAGACAACTATTGCTTTCGTTATGTCCTATTACAAGACACTATTGCTTTCAACAAAACATGAGATAAAAATCATATTTAATAAATTATTCCAACCCACCAAACCTTTAAATGTACAACTCACTAGGAAAAGCCGCTAAAAAATGCCAGTCCATAATCATTTTGAGCAAGAATATCTCTGCCACTATTGCTTGGCTTAACAAAGAGAAGATCCACTTATTCAACTTATTCAAACCCTTACTAAATGTTTAACCACTTGCGGGACCGCGCTTTTAACCATTTTTCTGCTAGTATAATTTTTCTCATTACAATGTTTATATTGTGATAATAAGCCATCATCAAATTGATATTCTCGATTAGCTTTAAAGCTTGAAATATTTAACGCAGAAACCTGTTCCATTTTTCAACCATCTGCCATTGCGAATGATTGTGTTATATTAAACCCTCCCCTTTTCCCTATTACATCAATTTCCTGGTGACTGGAGTAATTTCCCTTCCCTCTTGTGGCCAATTTTTTTCCCTCCTCCAGACCAAACTTTGAATTCGCATTCTGAAAATGAAAATCATTTATTTATTCATGGGCGTCTTCCTTACTGGATCCCTGCGAATATGGGCACTGTCGTAGCAGTTCATTATTTTTTTCCTTTCTCCTCTTTTTTTTTTTTTTTCCATTTTAGACAATTAAAGATTAAATAGATGTTGAAGGCAACGAAAATTGTACTTTTAATCAAATTTATTTTTATACAAATCACAGATCTCAGCAATATTTTTTAATCTCTATTCAGTCTAACAAATCGGTTTCGATACAGGAGATGTTTAAAGTGGGAACTAGTTGGGACCCGTCCATTATAAAGCTCTGTTTGTGTAACCGCTATAATATTCATGAAGTTTACATGACAATTGTGACGGTTAAGGGAGAGGGGGGGGGGGACGATGCACTTTTATTTTCTAATTTACAGATCTAAAAGAGGAACGACAAAATCGATGTTATGTCTCCTATATTAATATACCTATTAAAACACTGATCAGTGGGACGAATGTGTGTCTTTGTATCTGCAACATATTATTTGT
This sequence comes from Physella acuta, assembly GCF_028476545.2. NCBI lineage: Eukaryota > Metazoa > Mollusca > Gastropoda > Physidae > Physella > Physella acuta. Next base: position 975,249 of record NW_026732323.1, read on the forward strand.
AGAACGGCACCTACGACAAAAGGGGCTTGACCTAGCACATGTGTATGTCATGAATTTAGATCATGTGTGTGGTAGATCCTGGAGATATTTTATTCTGGGTCAATATGTCTGCATGAAGCCTCGTTCTGGAACTTGAACCCAATGCCCGCTACTTGTAATCTCAAATGGTTTCCACTCTCTGGTCCTCGACTTTAAAAAATGAACAATTCGCTTCTCTACTTCTGATTTATTGATAGCGTTCTCTTTACTTCTGGTGAAGATCTAATCAATCATGTGTGTGTGTGTATATATATATATATATATATATATATATATATATACATATATATATATATATATATATATATATATATATATATATATATATATATATGTGTGTGTGTGTGTGTGTGTGTGTGTATGTATGTATATGTATAGGTATAGGTTTAGGTATAGGTATAGGTATAGGTATAGGTATAGGTATGTGTATGTGTATGTGTATGTGTAATGTGTAATGTGTGTAGGTGTGTGTATATGTATATGTAGATAATTACATGCATATTCTATATACCTTGACGTGATATGCCTTGACATTGTATTAGTGTATTTTCCAGGTACTACAAAATCTTTATGCAATTTATCAGTCTTGTCTTGCAATGGCTATTTATATTTGAGGAAGTAGCTTAATTAACGTTTAGTATTAATTTCATGCTAAACTATCTGATAAAAAATCAAAGTAATTCAGACTTCATCGGAAATTTAATACCGTTTTTATTGAATGTTGAAATGAAAAATTTTCTGATAACGTTTCTTAAATCCCAGTTGGCTCTCGCTCAGGTCCGCTGAATATTTTTTGTTGAAATACGTTTCAAAATACTGTTGGATGTAGTCCCAACACTTCAGCAACGGCTGCTTGTATTTTTGTTTAACAACACAATGTATTGATGACCTTGACCTACGTATACAGCCATCATTGTTCACGTGAGATCACAGCTATACATCAACTAAAATGAGAAAATGTCATATTGTTGCCTTGTTTTGTACGAAACACAATTCGATTCTAGTGTCTCAGCTACATCGTGATGGATGGACCGAATAGCTCACTGACAAACGTTAAGATGTAGCTGTTTTATCAAGTGGTCAGGAGGCGTACCAAGGTTACTTGTTAAACTGATGATATAGTTTGGCTACAGTATAAGATTAAACACAAATGTCCTCTACCAAACTAAACACAAATGTCCTCTACATGTCCTCTACATGTCCTCTACATGTCCTCTACAGTATCAGGCTAAACACAAATGTCCTCTACATGTCCTCTACATGTCCTCTACATGTCCTCTACATGTCCTCTACATGTCCTCTACATGTCCTCTACATGTCCTCTACATGTACCCTACATGTCCCCTACATGTCCTCTACATGTCCCCTACATGTCCTCTACATGTCCCCTACATGTCCCCTACATGTCCTCTACATGTCCTCTACATGTCCTCTACATGTCCTCTACATGTCCTCTACATGTCCTCCACAGTATCAGACTACATGGAGCCTACCTACCCCGAGCCTGTGTTCCTGCCCCGCCTACTTGACGTCACAGTCCGAGAAGGTGGACGGGCAGTTCTGCCTTGTGCCGTGCACTTCCTGGGCACCAAGCAGGTGAGTGATCCACATTGGTTGACAGTTTTAACTTAGCTTACCAGTCTTTCTACAACTGGGCCGTGTTGAAGCCTTAGAGTCGCTAGAGAGATTGACAATTTTAACTTAGCTTACAAGGTCTAGTATTTCTAAAGCATGGCCGTGTTGAGTTCGTTGAGCCGCTAGAGTGTCTTTCTACAGCTCTTGTTGGGGCCCTTAGTGTCGCTCGCCTTGCTAGCGTTCTTAAAAATACTGGTGTCCCAATCTACTTGAAACAAAAAATGCTCTGTGTGTGAATTCCTTCAGTTTAATATGTACTTGAATGTTAATGTCCCAAAACTTTCAGAGAAGTTCTAGGAGAAAACTCCAGTGCTGTATACAATTTAATTTATGTTGTTCATGTATATTTATCGTGTAAGCATAATGCAGTACATATTTCAAGTGGTAAATACAAATATTTTTTTTTCTGCTCCGTACCTAGGTGACATGGCGTCGTATGGGAGACACCCACTTCCTGTCGGTGGGCGGTTTTCTGTGGGTGAAGGACCCAAATTTGAACATTCAGTACAATGAGATCACTCCGGAAGTGACGGAGTGGAACCTGGAGATTAAAAAAGTGAAACCAGAGCACAGCGGAGTCTACGAATGTAAAATATCAGACGTGGTCCCTCTCATTAGAAATGTCACGTTAAATGTGACGGGTAAGTTGTTTCCCCTATGTTGAGTGGTTGGCCTTGATGAAATGTGTATGTGTCTGTCTGTTTGACTGTCTGTCCTCTTGTCTTTCTGTTTCACTGTCCGTCTCTAATTTGATTTCACTTGGTGTGCAACTCTTTTTTCTATGAGATTTTATTCTATTTTAAAAAGTTTAAGTATTTAAAATGGATTAAAAATCATGTCTATATCCCGAGTTGCCATCCCCTGTTGTTTCATATAAGAATATTCGAGAAAGTTTAGGGGAGATCACTCCCGGTTTATTTTATTTGAGTTCATTTATTCGCGTTTATTAATTTGTAGCAGATATCTTCAAAATAGAAATTAGCGTTACCTTGACCTACCAATTAGTTTTTATAATAAAAATTACACATAAACATCTTTTAAACTTCCCTTAAGTCTCCAATTTTTAAAGTTTTTTTTAAAAATCGGGCGTTTAAATTGTATGATTTTTTTTCAAATTCCAAACATGAAGATTAAAAAAAAATCTTTAAAAAAATCATTTTAAATAAACTGAATGCATCCGTTATAAAAATAAAAAACAAGATATTATTTACCTTTACAGTTTATTACATTTAATTTTTAATACAATTTTCTATTCCCCAGGGCCTCCGATAGTTGAACCAGGTAAGCTTTTAAAAACATTATCATGTAAAAAAAAATGTGTTCATATACAAATGCTACATCTGCGACATGAAAAAGTAATCCAATTTTTGAAGGAATTTCATTAATATTTTAAAACTTCTCTCCAGTTTCCAAGATATTTTTCAATTTGGAATCGCCGGACATTTTCCTGGAAATTTTTTCTTGTAATTAGCTTATTAATCAGCTAATTTTAAAAAAAAGATGACAGATTAAAATCTAATTAATCAAAATATCCTTAATTGAATGTAAAAAATTCTTTTGATCATGCTTAAAACAAAGGCTTGCCATATTTTTACTGATTTATTTTCTCTTTAAAATTTTTGATTATGTTGGGCCAAGTCTTGTAACAACTAAAATCACGCTATCTAATCTGTTGATATTGTCTCACAATACTAAAATCTCCACAGTAAAGATCATTATGGCCTTATACTCACTAAAATCAATTTATCCACTCATATAATGTCTTACTCATCTACTATCCACCAACTATTGAATTTGATTTACAACCATCATTGATTATTTTACAATCGCCATTCTATATCCCTCCAATCATTGATCTCGTGTTTCAATTACAATCATTAAATTACAATCATTAAATCACTGTCTTACAATCATCTGTCATCTATCTACTTTTATTTCTGATTCTCTGTCTGTTTGTCTGCCAGTCCTGTCTTTCCGATTCTCTGTCATCTGTCTACTTTTTTTATTTTCATTTTATCCTTATCATTCTAATCACCAATTATTTACATTGTCTTACAATCAAAACTCTCCTAGCAACCAATCATTGACCTTGTCATACAATCACTAATCACCCTTCCTCATTAATTGATCTTGTCTTTCTATAAAAAAATATCTAGTCCACAATCAATCACACTTTCATAATAATTACCAGTCGTCCTTCCTCAATAATTGAATTGTACAATCAAAGCTCTCACATCCACAATCATCGACCTTGTCACACAATCACCCCGTCATCCATCCTCAATCATTGACTTTCACAATCAAAACTCTTACATCCTCAATCATTGACTTTTACAATCCAACCCCTGACCTCCACAATCACTGACCAATCCCCAGTCAGCCGCCCCCCAATCATCGTGTCCGGCAAGAACTACGTGGAGCGCGGCCAGTCCATCCACCTCTACTGTAACGCCACAAGCCAGGAGGGCATTGACCTTAGCATCCGCTGGTTCAAGGACGGTGACCGGATTGACCCCGCCAGCTACAAGCATGTCGTCATCACTAACTACAACCTTGTCGAACAGGGGTAAGGTCGTCTCAAGGTCGTTTCGAAAATTAGGTGAAGGACGAGGAGATCTGATAATCAAAGAACAGTAGCGAACTTAAAAGTATAGATTAACTATTGAAACAAGTTAACTGACCTATAAACTAACCTACAAATTAAGTCACATATGTACTAACATACGAATTAACTGATTTACTAGCTAACCCACCTATGAACTAATCAACCAACGTACGGATTAAGTGGCCTACGAACTAACTGATCTACGAATAAACTGACCTACACAGTGGCTGGACTACGAATTAACCGACCTACGTACTACCCGAACTACGAACTAACTCGCTGACCTACGTACTAAGTGACCAGTGAACTAAGTGACCTAATAATTAACTAGCCTACGAACTAAGAGACCAACGCACTAATTGACCTACGAATGAACTGACCTAGGTACTAACTGACCTATCAACTAACGAACCTACGAAGTTACAGACCTACGAATAAACTGACTTAGACATGACTAACCTACGAATACAGAGCGCGTTTTAAAACCAAACTGCCCATGTGCCCTACACAGTTTCTGTAACTCACGTTTGTCTGTCCACCCTACACCGTGTCTGTAACTAATGTTTGTCTATCCAGTATCCTGGTGAGTGAGCTGTTCATCGACAGAAGTCAATCCTCGGACACAGGGACCTACATCTGTAGGTCATCAGCAGACTACATCGACAGCATAAAGGTCACTGTTCTCTTCGGTAAGGTCCTATTTACTTATCTTTACTTAACTCTTGCTGATAGTGGCGTTAAACAACATCGACAGCATAAAGGTCACTGTTCTCTTCGGTAAGGCTCCACCTATCATTATTAAACTGTTGATGACGGTAACATTGAATGGACTCAAAGGATGATAGTGAAACAAGAGAATCTTTAAAAAAATAAATGGTAGTACTCACAACAAGACGTGTAAAGTTTTCGCTCTCTTTCAACTGCTATGGTGCCGGATTGTACATGTCAAAAATATTTTTGTTTTAAATGCACTGCTAAGATATACAAAGTCTTAAAACTAACAGCGTGCTATGTAGGCCTACCCACAAACTTTCTTTCATCGGTTGTTTCTGCAATGTATGAGTTGAATTGTGTTTCCTGAATTATTTTAGTTCAAGGTAGTTTCATCGATTTTTGTTCCATTTATAATACAAATTTACATTGTATAGTTTACAACAATCAAAATATAGATTGTATTTGTAAATACTTAAAAATAAAATATTAAATCAGTGTTTTGTGTAAAAGTCAGACCACTCTTCGTTTCACAAGTTTGTTCCCAAGTTCCTTCCTACGAGTTGAATTGTGTTTCCTGAATTATTTTAGTTCAAGGTAGTTTCATCGATTTTTGTTCCATTTATAATACAAATTTACATTGTATAGTTTACAACAATCAAAATATAGATTGTATTTGTAAATACTTAAAAATAAAATATTAAATCAGTGTTTTGTGTAAAAGTCAGACCACTCTTCGTTTCACAAGTTTGTTCCCAAGTTCCTTAATATTTTCCTTTTTTTCCAAATTTTTTCCTACTTTCCAGTTGTATTTTAAAAATTGTCCTACTTTTTTTATCTGCTTATCCCATGTTTCCGGTTTTCCCAAATTTCGTAACATTATCCTATGCAGTCCCAATTTTATCCCGATTCCCTGTTTTCCCAATGTTATCCGATTTGCCCTAATGTTTTCCTATGTGTTCCTCTATTATCCTAACCTACCCGGTTTCCTTAATGTTTTCCTAATGTTATCCGATTTGTCCTAATGTTTTCCCATGTTTTCCTCTACTATCCTAACATTATCTGGTTTCCTCAATGTTTACCTAAAGTTTTCCTATGTTATCCGTTTGTCTTAATGTTTTCCAATAGTATTCTAATGTTATCCGATTTGCCCTAATGTTTTCCTATGTGTTCCTCTAGTATCTTAACATTATCCGGTTTCCTTAATGTTCTCCAATGTTATCCTAATGTTATCCGATTAGCCCCATTGTTTTCCTTTGTTTTCCTCAATTATCCTTACATTATGTGGTTTCCTCAATGTTTTCCTAACGTTTCCCTATGTTATCCTAATGTAACCCGGTTTTCTTAATGTTTTTCCAATGTTATTCTAATGTTATCCGATTTGCTCTAATGTTTTCCTAACGTTTCCCTATGTCTATCCACAGCCGATACGACCAACGTAAAACGAGGTATGTACACAAATAACCATGAAAACAACGGTACTATAGAACAACCTTACGGCAGTCTAGACAGTATAGCACAACATGACCGGACTATAGAAATAAGAACGGAACATGACGTCACAAGTATGAGTGAGTAGAACAATGGATTTATGAATGGAAGAATATATGCATTGATGTTGATATGTGTTTTGAATAGAGAACTTTATAAATCCGTATGAGACAGTAGGGGGACAATGTCATTATCATAACAATTATTTTGTTCTTGTGATCCAATAGGCGAGAATGTGTATAGAAGATAAAGCAGGACAAAACTTTAAGATATAAACTTGACGTGTGTTTTTGATAATAGTTTAAATGTATATCGTTATTGTGTTATTTTAAAAAAGTGTGTGCCATTGGTCATAGTATTAACATCAATTAATTATACAGATATTTGATCATTAATATTAGCATCAATTAACTATACAGACATTTGGTCATTAATATTAACATCAATTAATTATACAGATATTTGATCATTAATATTAACATCAATTAACTATACAGACATTTGGTCATTAATATTAACATCAATTAATTATACAGACATTTGGTCATTAATATTAACATCAATTAATTATACAGACATTTGATCATTAATATTAACATCAATTAATTATACAGACATTTGATCATTAATATTAACATCAATTAATTATACAGACATTTGGTCATTAATATTAACATCAATTAATTATACAGATATTTGATCATTAATATTAGCATCAATTAACTATACAGACATTTGGTCATTAATATTAACATCAATTAATTATACAGATATTTGATCATTAATATTAACATCAATTAACTATACAGACATTTGGTCATTAATATTAACATCAATTAATTATACAGACATTTGGTCATTAATATTAACATCAATTAATTATACAGACATTTGATCATTAATATTAACATCAATTAATTATACAGACATTTGATCATTAATATTAACATCAATTAATTATACAGACATTTGGTCATTAATATTAACATCAATTAATTATACAGACATTTGGTCATTAATATTAACATCAATTAATTATACAGACATTTGATCATTAATATTAACATCAATTAATTATACAGACATTTGATCATTAATATTAACATCAATTAATTATACAAACATTTGGTCATTAATATTAACATCAATTAATTATATAGACATTTTGTCATTAATATTAACATCAATTAATTATACAGACATTCGGTCATTAATATTAACATCAATAATTAAACAGAAATTTGGTCATTAATATTAACATCAATAATTAAACAGAAATTTGGTCATTAATATTAACATCAATAATTGAACAGAAATTGGGTCATTAATATTAACATCAATAATTAAACAGAAATTTGGTCATTAATATTAACATCAATAATTAAACAGAAATTTGGTCATTAATATTAACATCAATAATTAAACAGAAATTTGGTCATTAATATTAACATCAATAATTAAACAGAAATTTGGTCATTAATATTAACATCATTTAACTATACAGACATTTGGTCATTAATATTAACAATTTTCCTGACTTAATGTCCAGTCAGTTGACCATCTATTTTTTTTCTGACCTCAGGTGACCCGAGCGAAGGCCCAGACAACCAGCGACTGGAATCCTCAACGACCCGCCCTCAGTGCCTTGTGTCTGCCCTCGTCTTGGGACTGATGCTCTCCCTTAGCCTGTCTTGACAGATTGAACACTCCACACGTCCAACATCGGAATGACGTCAATGTGAAGTGATAGATAGACGTCAATGTAGGGAGAATGATAAAGATAAAACTCCACACGTCCAACAACGGAATGACGTCAACGTGAAGTGATAGATAGACGTCAATGTGAGGAGACTGATAGAGACAAAACTCCATACGTCCAACAAAGAATGACGTCAGTTTAATACAATTTATAGACGTCAATGTGAATACAGTCAAAACTTCTCACGTTCAAAATGAACACAGTATGACGTCAATCAAGAACATCTGTTCACAAAATGTGCTCAGCGCTCAGTCTGCGGGGAGTATGCTTCGCGGAATAAGAGCAATCTGATTCGCGGAGCTATAATTAGGTTATACTAGGCTACCCGTTATCCTTGGATAACTGTGGAGCTTTTGTCCTTCGTTCTTCTAAACAAAAATTGTACTGAAAAATTCGCAAGATGTGTAGTTTACATCCACTAGACTCAGAGTGACATGAAAATCTCGATATTTTATTCCAAAATAGGTGATCCTTAAATGTAAGCCTACAGCTTTATTAAGCCGACGAACACCGGAAGAGAGCATTTTTCAGATTTCTAAATACTGCATACCTAGTTTGATAAATCACTATTTCGATACAGGGATTTGGACCAATTGTTGAAATTAACTGGACATCGATTTAAAAAATTGTAAACTATTTTGATACGCAAAATCATTTCTCATCCAACTAAAGTCAAATGTTTAGTAACAGAAACAGTGACGCTCAGATTTCCGTTCTGCAGCCTTCTGAACTGAAGTGTCGCTTTTCGCGTGTTTGTTAATGTATGGTTGTCTAGCTACCTCGGTCCACATTTGTACATAGACTTTGATAAAGGGAGAGAACTTTTTCGAAGAAGGGAAACAACTCTGATTTGGATATTGCGGATCGCAAACTTCGGAGAAATAAATAAAAGACTAACTGTAACTTTCTTTTTAGTGGCAGGCAAGAAACCAGGTTGTGATTAGACATCTTCCATCAAGTTGTATATTTTCCAGCACAAAAATTAAATTAATCATATCAATCAAACAGGTTATCATATCGTCCATCGTGTAGATAATAAATGGCTAGCCTCCCTTGATATACTTCGCTATAATGGTGTACAATTTATTTATTTGTTGTTGTTTTACTTGTGTATATTTGTTGAAAAATGTGAGGACGTTCTTTGTGTGATAGGTGATAGTGGATGTCTGCGTGTGATTTATTACGGTTAGCTGTGTGGGTGACTTATGTGATATAGGTTATCTGTGCGGGGACTTTATGTGGTTAATAGCGGGTTATCTGTGTGGGGAATTTTATGAGGGTTATTGTTTGTTATCTGTGAGGGTGACTTGAGTGTCATGCATGTGGGAAGTGTGTGTGAGTGATGTTAGCGTAATGATTGTGAAATTTGTTCACGGATAACTTTTATGTGAAGTTAGTACATCATAAGTGTGCATGATCTTCAGGTGATATAGTTAGGTTTGGTTGTATGTGTGGGTGATTCTAAAGATGATTTTTGTGGGTGACTGAATGTATTTTTTTTTGCTAACTTTCTAGTCATCTGTGTGGGTTTTGTATGTGGGTGATGTGCATACGTGGCATACACAGAAGACCCGAGCATGTTTCATATTTGGATGTCATATGGAAATGACATGTACACAGCATGTACACATAGGTGAAGATGTCAAATTACCTTTATGTACAATCTATGTCACACATAAATATCAACACGCTTAGTGACCTAGATATAATGTGACGTGTTCCACCCGTCTCCGGTCTGTAAAATGACCTATATGTCAGTGACCCATAAAAGTGATCTAATCGTGTGACCTAATTAAACGAAGCGTGCCGGTGTGGAAAACTATTGCTGGTCATATTATGAGACATTTGAGGATAAATTTAGAATATGTCTTGTAACAATGATATGCCGCTGTGAGATAGTCTTCAAGGAAATAAAACAATGACTAATGTTTAATAAATGATGTAAACATTGATTTACTTATAATTTACATGTTGATACTCATATGAAATCCACTTGTTGTTTTTATGTACGTATTTATTTATTTATTCAATGAATTAAACTTTGTTTTCTTAACGATAATATGTTGCTAAGAGATTTATTTTAATTCTATAAAATATGTTTTACCGCCTTACGTTTTAAATTAACTAGATATATTAAGACATGCTTGACTGTAGAATCTCAAACATTAGGATTTTAGCCCCATAGGTCTATTTGTTTGCATGATCTTTTGGGTTCAGCTTGGTTGCTCAAAGTAAAATAGGACTACAGATCTTGGCTAACCTAAAACACCACTTCTTCTTTTTGAAAAGGTTTGGCTTAAATTCTTCAGCATCAGATCTTTCATGTGACAAATCTTCAAGCACAACTAGTCATGGCTTTATCTACAGTCTACACCAGGGGTTCCCAACCCTGTGCCCGCGGGCGCCATGGCGCCCGCTGAACGATTCGTATGTGCCCGCCTCTCACTATTCGACAGAAACAGAATTTTTTTCTTAAACATTATTTTAAAATATGATTTATTTTTAAACATGTTTCACAGTTTTAATTTTATTTTGGCTGCCTAGGTTTATTAAATATGTTCGATACTGGTCCCAACTTGTCTAGCGGCGAGACAGACTGCTCTATTTACGTTTTGTAAATACATTTCTCTGTGTGTATGCAATTTGAAAAAAAAAATGCCAAATAATTTTATTATTTTGAAACCTTTTTGTTTATCATTTATTAATACATTATGACTATAAGAAAATAAGAAAATAAATTATGGGAAAATGACAAGTTATGGAAGGAGTTTGTCGATTTAAAATAGGTGGTGCCCGCCACCCTACCGATATTTTAGAATGTGCTCTAGAGTAAAAAAAAAAAAGGTTGGGAACCCCTGGTTTACACCATTATAATAAGATCAGGCTTGAAAAAAAAGACGAACAAAATAAAAATTGAAGTTTAGTTATTGGCTATGTTAATAAAAGCTTGAAATGTATTAAAATTTGAAAAAGCGTCCATTTATAAAATTAAGTTAACTGTAATCAATAAACATGTGTTGTTGTTTTCAAATCATTTGCTTGAATCACAAAAATATAGGCCCTACCAAAAATAAATTTCGAATTTTTAGTCTACACCAAGTGAAATTAACATAACATTTTTAACAAGATCTAGATCTATAAATAATCTCAGCAGTAAAACAAAAGAAATTGAAAACCAGAGGTACACTACATGCAACAACATTACAATAACTATATCGGTTTTGTTTGTTGGATATCTGTGGAAGTAACACCAAAGTCAACTCAAATGACAATTATAACGCATTAATATTTAAGCACATTTTATTTAAAAATATAGTTAAACACACATAAAAAATCGGGTGTATTTTATGCAAACAGTTGTTTTTTTAAACACATCGTCTGAAATAACCACTAAAAATAACTCTAAATGGAAGACTATTACACAAACCACGATCTTTTTTTTACTAAAACACAAACAAAGCAAGTGTGGGGTAAAAAAATATAGATTTACCTAAGGCTTGCGTTTGTTTCATCTTTTATTCCCTACACTGTCGGCAGGTAGACAAACACTGCTATGTAAATGAGAACTGTGTGGGTGTTAAAAGTGGCACGTTTGTTCTTTCAGTGTTCGGGAAACAAAGTTACTTGGCTGTGTCAAGACTAGTGTTGAGAGAATTTTAAAATTTGTTCATGCAATGTTCGGGAAACAAAGTTACTTGGCTGTGTCAAGACTAGCGTTGAGAGAATTTTAAAATTTGTTCATGCAATGTTCGGGAAACAAAGTTACTTGGCTGTGTCAAGACTAGCGTTGAGAGAATTTTAAAATTTGTTCATGCAATGTTCGGGAAACAAAGTTACTTGGCTGTGTCAAGACTAGTGTTGAGAGAATTATAAATTTGTTCATGCAATGTTCGGGAAACAAAGTTACTTGGCTGTGTCAAGACTAGTGTTGAGAGAATTATAAATTTGTTCATGCAATGTTCGGGAAACAAAGTTACTTGGCTGTGTCAAGACTAGCGTTGAGAGAATTTTAAAATTTGTTCATGCAATGTTCGGGAAACAAAGCTACTTGGCTGTGTCAAGACTAGCGTTGAGAGAATTTTAAAATGTGTTCATGCAATGTTCGGGAAACAAAGCTACTTGGCTGTGTCAAGACTAGCGTTGAGAGAATTTTAAAATTTGTTCATGCAATGTTCGGGAAACAAAGTTGCTTGGCTGTGTCAAGACTAGTGTTGAGAGAATTTTAAAATTTGTTCATGCAATGTTCGGGAAACAAAGTTACTTGGCTGTGTCAAGACTAGCGTTGAGAGAATTTTAAAATTTGTTCATGCAATGTTCGGGAAACAAAGCTACTTGGCTGTGTCAAGTATTGAAGAATAATACCCGACAGAGATGAACATACATGCCTCCAAATGTATGTATCTACACATTGAATGGAGATGCGGATAGCATTTAGTACATTGGGTAGGGGAGAACACTTAGACAAGGAATATTTTCAGCAGTATTTACCATTAGCTTCCCCTGCTAGAAGCGTATGCACCTGAGAAACCAAGGCTCCAAGACAAATTATTTGCTGAGATCTTATTAGATGTCCAATATTCATTGTTATTAACAATATTTTGGTGAAATTATTTTGATTGAATACATGTTTTTTATCGTGAGCTGATGGCAAGGTCTTCAATTAAAATACCACTAATGATTAATGCATTGTCTAGAAAATCTGCCAGAATAATATCTTTCTAGCTATATTGTTGTAATGCATTGTATACGTAACACGTTATCTCACTATATCTCATCACATCAACGGTGTAAGCTACACATTATCTCACTATATCTCATCACATCAACGGTGTAAGCTACACATTATCTCACTATATCTCATCACATCAACTGTGTAAGCTACACATTATCTCACTATATCTCATCACACCAACTGTGTAAGCTATAACCCATGTTATCTCATTATACCTCATAGCATACATTATGTAAACAAAACATTATATCTCACCGCATTCAGTGCGCACAAATCACTTTACTGAATTTTTTTCTTCACAATTCAAAGGTTATGTTGATGGAGAGATTTTGTACCAATGTTTGAAATGGCTGTAATTAAAACAAATTAATAAATTCAAAAAGAAATAAAATATTGTATACAAACGCTTTTGTCATCTTATTATTAACGCTTTAGTTGGTCGTCAAAAAAAAAACATCAAGACTTCTTCTGACGATTTTTACTTTCCCTGCTCCCATTGTCAAAAATCGTCACAAAAAGTAAGAAACTCCCCCACCGAAAATTATGCCACTTTTCAGCCTACGCTCTCCCGTCCGAAATAGCAGTTTTTGTGTAACGGCTATCTCTAAAGTGTTGAATGACCTCAGTCATGGTTGAACAAATTTAATTACAAGGTCACCAAAAGTCTTTCAAAATTCAAAAGAGTTGCTGAAATTTAGTTTCAAAAACTACTTTTTAAATTATATTGTAACGTCAAACTTCATGCCCCCCCCCCTCCCTTCCCACCAATTCACGTCGTCACACATCTTCGCAAAATAATGATTCCCTCCCTTTTCACCACAGGGTGGTTGGGTGGTAAACTGCTATCAGCAAACCCTAACGACTGGAGTTCAGATCTCGGACTCGATTCTGTATGTCGTCTGTAAGTCCACCCAGCTCTGATGGGCACCAGATTCACATTATGGAAATAAGGACGGCGATGCGTAGTGCTGACCGTACCATCCCTTCTAATGCCGTGGTGATGTCAAGAAACAGGTGAACTCTACTTCATCTGCCCTACAAATCGACATCCCCGGGATGGGAATTCCGTGAACTGTTATGTAAACAGGGAATTATGGTGAATAGGCCTATATCTTTAAAAATATCAATGTAAAAAGAACACTCACTTTATGAAGTAACACAATGCCTTTACAAATATCAATGTAAGATGAATTCACTTACTTTATGAAGTAACACAATACCTTTACAAATATCTAAGTAAGAAGAACATTCACTTTATGAAGTAACACCAGTGGCGTAGGCAGGGGGGTTAGGGGGGTCATAACCCCCATAGACCCCTCGGTATATATATGTAACTAGGGGAAGTTACCAAGAGACATAACGTGTTACAGTCTGACGTCACAGTGCAGGTGTTGGCTGATGCCAAGGCGTAGTATCTCGGGAAGCGATACGAAAGACGGTCTGTCAACTTTGATGTGACAGGATGCAGGTGGCTTATTAAAATCGGACTGTACGACAGAAGCGGCGTAATTAACAGTCTGATGTAACGATTAGAATCGATTACAATTACGATTATGATAGGACCGAATATGAGTACGATTATGAAGGGGATATAAGGAAGGCGACGGCTGAGCTCGAAGTCTCTCTCAGAAAGTCGGTCTCGGAAGGTCTGTCAGTCAGTCCGTCAGTCTCTCTCTCTCGCTCGCTTTCGATCAGTGAGTCTGTGTGGCAGTATCAAGTTGGTTATATTGTGTTAAGAAGGACGTTAGACATGTGTATTCAGTTAGATGAAGCCTAGTGAGGACTGTTGGGGGTCCGTTGATTCAGACTATTATTGTGAAACATCTCTCTTGATTCAATATATTATTGTGAAACATTCTTTGATTCATGTAATAAAAGGATCAATAATGAACCTGCATCTTCGAGTATCTATGCTGTGGTCAATGTTGTGTGGAATGAGTGGTTAGACTCGGGAAGGTCACATTTGGCGTTGTCGGCAGGGTAGCCAGAGACTCGTTACATTTGGCGTTGTCGGCAGGATAGACTCGGGGACTCGTTACATTTGGCGCTGCGACCAGGATGAATTCAACGAGACTTGCCGCTTTAGGCACCCATAGTCAACCTAGTTCATAACTGTGTTAATTTGTGTGTGAATTCGGATATTCAGGAACAGTGAAAATTGAGGAACGAGGAAAATTTTTTTCATACACACACGGTAAGAAAGAACTCTTTTTTTTTTTACTAAAGGAATAAAATGTCTACTCTGGACGAGAAGCAGACCCATATTGTGGTCCTGCCCAGAGAGTCCCACATTAACAAATTTTACGGGGACGGTGATCCAACTTTAACCAACAGGTTCAGTGAAGAGGTCAAAGCGGCCTGGGCCTCGAGAAACATGTCACCAGAGGAAAGATTAAGACTGCTGATGGGCAGTATAGGAGAGACGGTTAGGGCAGAGGTCAAATGCCACGATAAAACCGTCCAATCAGATCCAGATAAGGTGCTGGATCTAATTATGGAGACCTTTGGGGAGAGACGGTCGGGATCGCAACTGCTATCGGGGTTCGTAGGCTTAAAGCAGAGAATGGCGGAGAGTGTGATGGAGTATTCACACCGAATAAACAGGGCCTTTGATTCGGTAAAGGGCAAAACACCTGACATTGATGCACGCCTACTGAGGGACCATTTCATCGAGGGGCTAGCAACCCCGATCTTAAGGAGAGAGTTGAAAGAGGAGGTCCACAAAGACCCGCAGTTGACCTTCCTTCAGGTCAGGAACTCAGCGATCCGCAGGTCCGAGGATGAGGACCAATCGAACTGTTCGGGGGACAAAGTCTCTGTGCCGGAACAGAAACAATCCCCACCCACGGGGACCGGCACGGTGGAAACCATGATGGCTCAACTGTTGGCCCACCTGGATAAGGTTGACCAAAGATGGGAGAGGTTAGAAAGCAGGTCAACAGCTGAGAATCAGGAAAAGAACGGGCCAAAACAGAGACAGGTTGGACGGCCGCGACCCGCCGGTCCATCACTCCGGTGGACGGCTGACGGTCGACCAATTTGCTTGTCCTGTTCACAACCCGCACATATGGCACGGTACTGCCAGGGAAACGGTCGTCCTCTGTAAGGCAGGGCCAGGCTACAGAGGGGCGAGGTTATGGCCCAAGAAGCAAAATGATGGGAGTCTGTCCCGAAATGGTGATTACGATTGGGGACATCGCGGTGAAGGCAATTGTGGATACAGGCTCCCAGGTGACGACAATCACGGAAAATTTTTACACCAAATGGATGAAAGGAAAAGACCATAGGTTGAGGTCTGACACATGCATGCGCCTGACGGCAGCTAATGGACTAACCATTCCATACTGTGGTTATTTTCTGGCGGATGTCGTGGTGGCGGGACATAGGTTGAAGCAGGTTGGGGTGTTCGTTACGAAACACAACCTAGAGACAAATGTGTCAAATATACCTTGCCTGTTGGGCATGAATATTCTTGGCCAGTTGCCAGAATTTCTTACAAATATTGTCGGATCGACCACACCAGGTCGGGGATCCAAGTTGGCCAGGTTTGCCAAGACCAGAGGAAGGATATCAGTCCCGGCAAACACGGTCAAGGCAATCACATTACAAATTGGTGATAGAAGCGTGAATGGTGATGTGATGATAGAACCATGTGGCGCCGCACTGAGGGCAGGCGTCGTGTTACTGCGGACATACACATCAGCGGAAAATGGACTAGTTCAAGGACTAGTGGCAAATGTTTTGGATGAGGAAATTTTTATACCGCCTAATACTCTGGTAGGAGTACCACAGAACGTCGAGGTACAAAGGTCGGCACAGTGCATCGAACTGAGCAATACCAGCAGTAATGAAGTAACAATTAGGTCGGTCAATGTGACGGCCGAGGTGAAGAAAGAGGATGGCCGATCATATACATTCCCGGAAACTGAGGACCCAAAACTAAATGAATTGTTGAATAAGTACAGGGATATATTTGCCTCGTACGAGGGTGATTTGGGTTACACGGAAGTAATAAAACACCAGATACCCTTACTACAAGACAAGCCGGTGGCGCAACCTTATCGAAGATTACCACCGAGTCACTACTCTGCGGTGAAAGCTCACCTGAACGATCTACTAAAAAAGGGAATTATTACAACCAGCACTAGCCCGTATGCGGCACCGATAGTAGTGGTAAAAAAGAAGTCAGGGGAGATAAGACTGTGTTGTGATTACCGGAAATTGAACAATATCACAAGAAGGGATGCATTCCCCTTGCCTCGTATTGATGAATGTCTTGATGCGTTGGGGGGAGCAAGATTTTTTTCTACCTTGGATTTGGCTAGTGGCTACCACCAAGTGGCCATGCACCCCAACGATCAACATAAAACTGCATTTATTTCTCCACTGGGACTGTACGAGTGGACCCGTATGCCGTTTGGTCTAACTAATGCACCTGCTACATTCCAGCGAGTAATGCAGAGTGCTATGAGTGACTTTCTATTTCAAATAATGTTGGTGTACTTGGATGATATACTGGTTTATTCAAAAACTTGGGCGGACCATCTAGAAAGATTAGAACAAGTGTTTCTCCGTCTTAGGGAGATAGGAGTAAAGCTGAACCCAGACAAATGCTGCTTCGGTCTGAAATCGGTACATTTTTTGGGTTACGTGATTTCGTCGGATGGCATCGCCACTGACCCAGATAAAATTGCAGCTGTTAAAGAATGGAAACAGCCAACAACTACAGTAGAGGTCAGATCATTCTTGGGCTTTGCTTCCTATTATAGAAAATTTGTACCTGGTTTTGCAAAAATTGCCGCACCGTTGCATGACTTGGTAAACAAAATGACAAAGAAACACAGTAAGGAGAAAAAGAAAGGTAAAACACAACTGATAGGTGAATTATGGACTGATGAATGCCTGAACTCGTTTAAGCTATTGAAAAAGGCTTTGACAGAGGCGCCGATATTAGGATACGCAGACCTTGACAAACCATTTCGGCTAGAAATTGACGCCAGCTCTAAAGGTCTGGGAGCTGTGCTATCACAACAACAAAGGCAAGGTTTCAGGGTTATTGCTTATGCCAGTCGAGCTCTGAAGGAATCAGAGAAGAACATGACAAATTACAGCGCCATGAAACTAGAACTTTTGACATTAAAATGGGCTGTGACGGAAAAATTCAGGGACTATCTATTAGGTGCTAAATGTGTGGTATACACTGACAATAACCCCTTGAGTCACCTAAAGACAGCAAAGTTGGGATCCATCGAACAGCGATGGGCAGCAGAATTGGCACTCTTTGACCTAGAGATAAAATATCGCCCGGGGCGGTCCAATGGCAATGCGGACGCCTTATCAAGGAATCCTTACGAGAGACCGGGCGATGAGGAAGAAACGCTGACAGGAATATGTGAGGTCAGAGCGTCAACAGATATCCCTCACGGGGTGCAAGTGAGGCAGAACGGACAGACCGGGGTGGAGCACATTTCCACAGAGCCCGGACATATGGACATTGGTGATTTTAGTTGCCTTAATCACAAAGAAATAAGAAATGCCCAGAGAACGGATAGTGGCTTACAGCCGCTGTTGAAACACGTCCAGGAACAAAAACTCCCAGGAAGAAGGGAAAGAGAACAATTTGGTCGAGAAACAAAGAAAATACTGAGTCAGTGGGACCGTCTCAGTATAAAGGATGGTGTTCTCATGCGGAGAATTCATGACCAAATTGATGGGACAATACACCAGGTGGTGGTGCCTGGACAATTACGAGAAGAAGTGCTAAGGTTGGCACATGACAGGGCAGGACACCAGGGTCAGGACAGGACGCACAAAATATTACGACGAAGGTGTTACTGGCCCAATATGGAAATGGAGGTCAAACGCCATTGTGAGGCTTGTGTGAGGTGTCAGCATGCGAAAATGCCAGTGGTCAAAATGAGACAGCCATCGGGACACCTATTAGCGACAAAACCACTAGAGATTGTGGCTATGGACTTTACGTCGTTGGAGCAATCATCGGATGGGACGGAACATGTGTTGGTAATGACTGATGTTTTCACCAAATGGACTGTGGCGGTGCCCACACGAGATCAGACTGCCAAAACAGTGGCAAAGGTCTTAATAGAACATTGGTTCATCAAATATGGCATACCAAGACAATTACACTCTGACCAAGGAAGGGCCTTTGAGTCAGAAGTAATTAACCAACTGTGCAGCCACTACGGGATCAACAAATCTAGAACAACCACATTTAATCCGAAAGGAAACGGACAGTGCGAGCGGTTCAACCGCAGCATGCATGATTTGCTGCGTACTCTAGAACCTGAACAGAAAAAACGTTGGCCTGATTTTCTCCCAGAGTTGGTATATCTATACAACTGCACACCCCATGCCACAACCGGCTTTTCGCCATACATGTTGCTGTTCGGACGGGAGGCTCGACTCCCCCTTGACTTGTTCCTAGGAAAAAAGGAGAGTATGACTGGCTCATACACTGCACTGGAATATGTGAATGAACATATGAGACGAATTAGAGAAATGTACAGGGTAGTACAGGGAAGACTAGAACATGAAGCACGGCGAAGGGAACCGCCGGTACAGACAAAGGACCCGTCACTCAAACTGAACGACAGGGTATTACTGCGTAGCCACCCGTTAGGCAGAAACAAAATCCACGACCACTGGCGACAGGAGATATGGCAAGTCGTGGAGATGCCTAAAGTAGCAGGTGGCCCCTTTAAGATAAGACCCATCGATCACGCCAAACCGGATCGGTGGGCGAATATTGCTCAATTAAAGAAATATTGTCATAGTCAAGGAGAGCAGTTACACACAAGGAAACCCAAGACAATTAGGGAACCGGAAACTATAACGGAAATTCTCATACCCATCCCGGAACCATGTCACCATCAACAGAACAACAGCGACACACAAGGGGAGGATACCGGCAACAAGGAGGATCCCGGTCCCTCCAAAAGCAGAGAGACAGTAGACCATCAGATAAGTGGTCCGCGGAGAAGTTTGAGAAACAGAAAGAATACGAAATTTTTTGTCAGCAACCATCAATTCTTTCATGGTCGCGCTGGTATGAGAACAGACTGTTCAAAAAGTCATAAAAGTGAACTGGTGAAGGCACCAGACGAAAAAAGGTGGATGTGAATTCTAGAACTGTTTTGTGTCTGAGGAAGATGATGTAGACACATTGGATATGTGAAATAGGGATAACTGTCAATCTTATACGAATGTGACGACATTGACAGTGAGTGGAACAATGGATTTTTTTTTACGGTGGTGCGATGGACTTTGAAGGACTGCACCTGCCAAGCGTTGTTTGTGGTTGATAACACACAAAAAAAGGCAGGGGTGGATGTAACTAGGGGAAGTTACCAAGAGACATAACGTGTTACAGTCTGACGTCACAGTGCAGGTGTTGGCTGATGCCAAGGCGTAGTATCTCGGGAAGCGATACGAAAGACGGTCTGTCAACTTTGATGTGACAGGATGCAGGTGGCTTATTAAAATCGGACTGTACGACAGAAGCGGCGTAATTAACAGTCTGATGTAACGATTAGAATCGATTACAATTACGATTATGATAGGACCGAATATGAGTACGATTATGAAGGGGATATAAGGAAGGCGACGGCTGAGCTCGAAGTCTCTCTCAGAAAGTCGGTCTCGGAAGGTCTGTCAGTCAGTCCGTCAGTCTCTCTCTCTCGCTCGCTTTCGATCAGTGAGTCTGTGTGGCAGTATCAAGTTGGTTATATTGTGTTAAGAAGGACGTTAGACATGTGTATTCAGTTAGATGAAGCCTAGTGAGGACTGTTGGGGGTCCGTTGATTCAGACTATTATTGTGAAACATCTCTCTTGATTCAATATATTATTGTGAAACATTCTTTGATTCATGTAATAAAAGGATCAATAATGAACCTGCATCTTCGAGTATCTATGCTGTGGTCAATGTTGTGTGGAATGAGTGGTTAGACTCGGGAAGGTCACATTTGGCGTTGTCGGCAGGGTAGCCAGAGACTCGTTACATTTGGCGTTGTCGGCAGGATAGACTCGGGGACTCGTTACATATATATATATATATATATATATATATATATATATATATATATATATATATATATATATAATATATATATATATATATATATATATATATATATATATATATATATATAAAATATGAGGGGGGTGCAAATCGAAAGTTTGAGGGGGGGGGGGGGGTGCAAATCAAAAGTCTGAGGGGGGGGGGGGATTCAAATCGAAAGTTTGTCCCCGGGTAAAAATTGGACCCCCCCCCCCCCTTGAGACGATCCTGGCTACGCCACTGAGTAACACAATACCTTTACAAATATCAATGTAAGATGAATTCGCTCACTTTATGAAGTAACACAATACAACATAAAATGTTGAGGTGTCGCACAAGGAACATCTGAAGGCAACCATTTATTCTTAGACCACAATGTTAGGTCAACTGGACGCTGTATCACTAGGCAACATAATTGGATATCAAGTAAATTTGCTTAAGAAACGTTTAATTCAATCATGAACCCCATTACATGATTTTGAAAAATTAAAACAAAACACTCCAGATTACTTATAGATTGACTAGGTAAAGAAACCAATTTTTAATGCTGCCAAAATCAAAAGTAGGCCTTTTTTAAACATATTTTATCTACAAAAACCAATTTAAGAACGTATAAACGTTTTTTTATGACATTCAGTTTTTAAACTGCACCTATCTGCTGTAACTCAACAAACAGTTACTTTTATTTTGGAAAGGGGAAAGGGTGTGTGATTTTTAGCCCCCTTCTTTAATTTACAAATAATTATTAAAATTGAAGTGGAACATAAAGTATCGGCAGACCGCCTTCCTCCTCTTAGAGATCTGTATCTGATTGTCTTTATTCAATGATGAGAAGTTTTAGCATCAAGAGGGCCTAAGTTTTCAAATTTTAATATTTGTTATACCTGCAAATATGAAATAATCGACATAATTCATGGGTCTAATTCTAATTTCTACACTAAACATTCTAAAAATTAAAATATATATATATATATTAAAAAAAAATTCAAAAGTCTAAAAAAAATCTCAAGGTAGATAACTCAGACAATTGACGCTAAAATTGACTTAATGCCCGTTGTTTAGCCTACTAAGATATAAATTGGATCTAATTAAAATTAATTTACCGAATAGAATATATTTGTTGTAGGCCCTCCTAAAGAATACTTTTTTAAAGTTTAATTAAAGATATTTTCAATAGCATAGATTAATTTATGTTCAAATTTTCTACAGTAATAAACATTTTATTCTTCTACAATAACAATAGAAATCAAATAACATGTGTGTGGCCTAATATCAACGATTTAGTTTTCTGTGATGGGTAATTTATTCTAGAAATGTTTTAAACAAGTGTGTGATGATCTATGGAGTTGCTATAAATTATTAGTTTATAAATAGATATAGATCTAAATAATAATAATAATACCCCATATACACTGATGTTTTTTCCCTACTACTAAAAGGATGATCGGCAATTTTTCAACATTTTGATCTGGTAGCCCAGTTCTTACGTAAGTGAAAACAACATTCTTATGATGTAAGTAGACTAGTTTACTGTGTTTTCAATGGGTGTTGTCAATGTTTATTAATTTTTTTTTACCTGGTCGCTGGATTTCAGTTTCGTAATAGATCTAGTTGTTTGTTTTTTTATTACAAGGCATCGTTAATCGTTTATCTACTCAGTCAGACTACTGTACTGTACGTATCTGACAGTAAAAATAGTAACATTTTAATACAGTATCTCCTCATCTGTTCAACTGTAATTCTGTTCTGTAGGCCTACTAACTAGAATTAATTACAATTAGGCCTATATAATAGAATCTAACACTACACTAACTAAAGTAAAGTTTACAGTTTAGTTTAGTAAACTCAGTTTTAAACTGTTCTACTTTACTATTTATTTAATCGACTTTTTAATCAACTGCTAATTCTCTAGACAAGGTGAAACTCAGAAACTGTTTTGTCTGGTGTTATGTAACTGGCGTGTGTATTTAAGTAGGCCTATTTAAGTATTTAATATAATTTTTATTAATTTATTGTCACAATTGTGTAGGTATGCCTAACTGTAACAGTAATAGTATCACTATGTGACTACACGTGTACACTGTGACACTGAGTGTGTGTAGTGATAGTGCCCAGTGTGTAAGTCAGTTGGCATAACCTGTCGACTGTTGGTAGTCTGCTTTAGAGTTAAATTCTCTTAATAAATCTAGTTGAAATCTCGACTAGTACCAGTACTAGTAGTTTTAGTAGCCTACCATAAGGCATAATCTTGTAATTCTAGTAGTAGTACTAGTACACACAGTTGCTGTTAAGTAATAGTTCCAAAGTTCTAGATTACGAGATTGATCCTTTTCAGACCCAGGCTGGGCCCTTGTGTCATCATCACTGTGTAGATTCGATGCAATATAACCACATCCCACTATTTAATTCAGATCTGGAATTTAGTTTGGTTTAGCTACTCATTATCATTATCTGTGTTAAAATCTAAAGGTTTATTAAGTTTACCTTTTACTTTAGGTATTTAAGATATATAAAATTCCCACTGGAGTAGCACAAAATGCTAAATATTGACCAATATTTTCCTTAATTTATGGCTATGCACAGATTTTGTTTTAAATTAGTATAATCCAACATAACAACAGTTTTGACCTAGAGGCTTTTATATATTTTCTATATATACGGTACTATTGAGGCTACAGATGTTTGCGACAGGTCCTTGAAAATGCCCAGACAAAATGACAAATAGAGATCTGTGGCAAAACACCAAACAACAGCCAGAGGCGTAGCGACCCTTCCCGGCGCCCGGGGACATACTTCCAATTTGGCGCCCCCTCGAGAGCAAATTTTCGATTTGCACCCCCCCTCGAACTTTTCATTTGCACCCCCCCTCAAACAAACTTTTGATTTGCACCCCCCCCCCCTCGAACTTTTCATTTGCACCCCCCTCAAACTTTCAATTTGGCGCCCCCCCTAAGGTCGGCGCCCGGGGACATATGTCCCCGCCCCCCCCCCTCGCTACGCTACTGACAACAGCCAATAGACAGGGACATTAAAGCCTGTAAATGGTGATGGATTGGTCATACCCTGAAAAGGGAAGAGGATAATATTGTGAAGAAAGCACTACACTGGAATCCCCAGGGGAAATGGAGATAATGCCAGCTAAGAAAGTCTTGGAGAAGAACAGGAGAAGAAGAGGCAAAGGATATCAGGCTTAGATGAGCATATATATAAACTTTATAATAAAGAGATCTGCCCAAAACAGAGTCCAGTGGAGATCCAAGATGTGTGCATAAAGGAATAAGAAGAAAGACATTTAATGCAGAATTTTGGCATTGATACTTTTAAAAAAGTGTTGGCAAATAAATTTCCATTAATTTATTGAGATTTTTAGTTACACATGTTGCCAATTAGAGCCATTGCACTCATAGGTGTAGAGTGGAGCTTTGATGCTGTTTTTTGAAATAAATAAAGGAGGATGGAGGGTTAATGCTGAAATTGGAGGGAGAAATCAGGAATTTGAAAACCAATTTGGAATAATCTGCCCTCACTACACAGATTAGGGTTTTAAATAGTCTGAATAGCCTGCAGTGGATGTTTGGTTGTTCCCAAGGACAGACTTTGGTACCAACCCACAATATGTCATGTTCTACCCCTCACTTTTGCTATTGGTCAATATTTAGTTGTTTGCATTAATAGATATTAGGGATTTGCAATTGTGCAAATCAATTGCTCTTTACCAAGGGATCAACTTAATTGATAAAGACAAAATACTAGCAAATGCAGAAGAAAATTCACTTCATAAATCATACAAATGTATAAATTGTAATAAATGAAAATGTAATTTATAATTAAACGAAACTCAATTTCAGGTCTGAGCTATGATTATATGGACCCTCATTATTATTTTATTTTAGTTATCTTTTATTATCCTACTTTATTTTTATTAAATTTATTTACTGGTAATCATAAATTAATAATTAAGGCTTAATATTATATGTATAACCTAATAAATTATTATTTTTGTAGATCTTGGCATAACCTAACATTTTTGCCTATTAATCGATTACCACATTGATATCCCTACTATATCCATTTGTTTTTGCAAACAAATGTGATGTTCTTTAGTATTGACAGGGTACTAAATTGATTGTTTATTATTGCGAGTCACCTCGAATCCCAGGTTTGATACTGTAGCATGTCCTAGTCCTAGTCAGTGTTTCTTTCAGACTTTTTTCTCGAGTAGGGCACTTGAAATTTTTGGGGTGACGGGGGGGGGGAGGGGGGTGTGGACTAAATTGAACTAAATTTTCAAGGGGAGGGGGGGCAAACACTGGATTCTATATCATATTTCGTTCAGAAAGAGATACCTGGATAAAACTCTGGTCCCAGATCTGAAGGGTACCTAACTCACGTTAGGAAACCGAAAAGTAAAACTGTAAAAGTGGCTGGGCATAGTGCCGACCACAATGTACTTTCATATTAACGAGGTTAATAAAACAGGTGAACTCTACTTCATCTGACCCAGGTTTGAAAGGGTACATTAATTACTTTGCGTCACAAATAAGTTATAATGCTAAGTGCAAAAGCAATAGTTTGACCGGCATCGTTTTATTAATACAAATAAATGGAGCGAACTAGTGAATTTCTAGACCTTAAAAAAATTACGTATAGAGAGGGCAGTTTTTCAACCTGGTCACCTTCAAATATAGGCCGGAGTACAAGAACGATTTGTGATTCACTGCTGTATTTTTTTCCTTTCAGGCATTTCGTTTTTGCATTTTTAAAAGTAATGCTAGAATCTGAAACTTAGCCGTTATTTCGCGTTTTAGAAAACTGTTTTAATAAATTAAAATAGAAATTGATTAAAATACATTATGATGACCGAGCTCAGTCAATGTTTTGGAAACAAGTCGATGTTTTAAAAAACAAATTCAAAGGTGTGACGTTTTTTGGGGGGAAGGGGGGGGGGGGTGCCTGGCTTTTTGTGACGGAGGGAAGGAAGGGAAGGTAAAAATCGCCCAAAAAAATCGTGACATCACTTATGGATGACCCTCTTATATATAACCGTACAAACCGATCCTAAATTCGTGGTGTGACGGAGATTTTGGATTGAACTTTTTTTTGTGTTAATTGTGTTAAACAAGCAGAGAAAATGTTCCTAAAATAGGTGTGGTGCGTCCTCTCACCGGCGGGGACTAAGCCTGACACCCCACATGGAGTGTGTACATGAAAGTAAACAGAGGGGAGGGGCTGCTGTTGAAACTAGCATGGTATGCTGGTTAGGCTTGGCCTGTCATGCCTTGTTAAATGTACTTTAGATTCATAAAAAAAAAGTTTTTAATTAAAATGTTTTTAATTCATTAGCGCTGAGGTAAAGTTAAAAACGCAGTTTGAGAAAACGAAGCTTAAAAATTAGTGCTCCGCTCGCTGTTTGCTTCTAGATTAAGTCAGGCAAGCTCTTTAGCTCTCAGTCGGACTAGACCTTTAGCTCCCAATTGATCTAGACGTAGATCTAACTCCCGTGCACATTTTTCTGTTGCGATTTCGTTTTCGCGGTTGCCGGCCTTATAAACATGTTGATATGCCCGAGGAAGTCCATCCGTTTTGAATAACACGACAGCTTAAAATGTCAGTGTCCTTCATTGTAAATCCGCTGTTACTTTCCCTATTGTAAGCTAGGTACCCAACAGAGCTGGATGGACTCAGAGACGTCCTTCCGAGCTCAAGATATCAGTTTACTGTACACAGTGATAAAGGTGTTCCTGTTATTATTATTATTTTTTTTTTCAAATTTCCCGGCTGTGCATCGTCTCATCCCGGCTTGAGCTACTTTCTTTTGCCAGTATTTTCTTGCTTTTTCAGACCGTCTTATCACACTAAGCCTACATATTATGCCACTACTATCTTGCTTAGTAGTCACTATGAGACCTAGCCTTATATTAGAGGTCTACATAGTACATATTATGCCAGTAATATCTTTCTATATGTGACCTAGCCTTATCATGTTAGGCTTACACATTATGCCAGTATTTTCTTACTATATGTAACCTAGCCTTATCATATTAGAACTACTTATTAGGTCAGTTATTTCTTGCTGTATGTTACCTAGTCTTATATTGGACAGCTTACATGTTATGCCAGTATTATCTTGCTGTATTAGACCTAGTAATATATTAGACGGTCTACATATTATGCCAGTATGTCTTGCTATATGAGAACGTCTTATCGCGCTGGGCCTGCGTATGCCAGTATTTTCTTGCTTATCGGGAACTAGCCTTACATACATAGTATGCCAGTATTATTGTGCTATGCGAGACCGTCACGTTGGTCCTGCATATTGTGCCAGTATTTTCTTGCTATATGTGACCTAGTCTTATATTAGACGCCTCCATATTGTGCCCGTATTTCGTGCTGTACTATAAAAAGACCTTAGTTCCCGTCTTATCGTGTTGGGTATATAAATTATGCCAGTATTTTCTTGCTATATGTGACCTAGCCTTATATTAGACGTCTACATATTCTGCCAGTATTTTCTTGCCTTATACTAGACGTCTCCATATTGTGCCCGTATTTCGTGCTGTACTATAAAAAGACCTTAGTTCCCGTCTTATCATGTTGGGTATACAAATTATGCCAGTGTT
Organism: Physella acuta; assembly: GCF_028476545.2. NCBI lineage: Eukaryota > Metazoa > Mollusca > Gastropoda > Physidae > Physella > Physella acuta. Next base: position 1,002,919 of record NW_026732323.1, read on the forward strand.
TTCTTGCCTTATATTAGACGTCTCCATATTGTGCCAGTATTTCGTGCTGTACTATAAAAAGACCTTAGTTCCCGTCTTATCATGTTGGGTATACAAATTATGCCAGTGTTTTCTTGCCTTATATTAGACGTCTCCATATTGTGCCAGTATTTCGTGCTGTACTATAAAAAGACCTTAGTTCCCGTCTTATCATGTTGGGTATACAAATTATGCCAGTATTTTCTTGCCTTATATTAGACGTCTACATATTCTGCCAGTATTTTCTAGCCTTATATTAGATGTCTCCATATTGTGCCAGTATTTTCTTGCCTTATACTAGACGTCTCCATATTGTGCCCGTATTTCGTGCTGTACTATAAAAAGACCTTAGTTCCCGTCTTATCATGTTGGGTATACAAATTATGCCAGTATTTACTTGCTATATGTGACCTAGCCTTATATTAGACGTCTCCATATTGTGCCAGTATTTCGTGCTGTACTATAAAAAGACCTTAGTTCCCGTCTTATCATGTTGGGTATACAAATTATGCCAGTATTTATTTGCTATATGTGATCTAGCCTTATATTAGACGTCTCCATATTGTGCCCGTATTTAGTGCTGTACTATAAAAAGACCTTAGTTCCCGTCTTATCATGTTGGGTATACAAATTATGCCAGAATTTTCTTGCTATATGTGACCTAGCCTTATATTAGACGTCTCCATATTGTGCCCGTATTTCGTGCTGTACTATAACAAGACCTTAGTTCCCGTCTTATCTCGCCACCTGTTTGTGCTGGCTAACCCTGGAACTGGTGTTTACATTCGAAAGGTTAAATAACATTAATGGTAGTTTTATGGGAAGGCTTTTGATTACATTTAGATCGGTGGGTTTTATTTTTATAATTTGAATGATGCATGTTAATTTAAGTCTGAATAATGCATGCGCATTGCAGTTGCAAGAATGCGTGCTTATTGAAGTTTGAATAATGCGTGCTCATTATAGTTGGATGATTGCGTGCTCACATAAAATTGCACATAGTGCGCATGTTAATGAAAACATAGAGTTTTTCTATAGCCAATCCCGTAGTGGTAGTGGTATACACGTAAATATATAAGGTAGTTATCAAGTTTGGACCAAAGTTTGGGTCATATTGGCAAAATATGTATACGAGAACCGCGGTACCGTGCCAATATTTCACGTTTTAACCTAGCCTAGTTTAAAAGTGCCTGATGTTTGTTGATGTGTGGTATGAAACTTGTGGTGGGGAGAAGTGTATGGTCTACAGCTGTGTTTATCTACAATCTTATCCCCGTTTCTCTACCCAATGCTTTAACCAGCCATCCGAGTCAATATCTGCGCTCAGAATTTTCATTCGTTGACCCAATTAACACAATTAAAAATAGCCGAACCGTGACCCTGGTTTACTACATGTAGGCCTAAGTAGAGATCACGGCCCTCGGTAGTGTGGTCTATATGGTGGATCTCTAGGCTCGGCCGCTACACTAAGTAGAGTAGATCACGGCCCTCGGTAGTGTGGTCTATATGGTGGATCTCTAGGCTCGGCCGCTACACTAAGTAGAGTAGATCAGGGCCCTCGGTAGTGTGGTCTATATGGTGGATCTCTAGGCTCGGCCGCTACACTAAGTAGATCACGGCCCTCGGTAGTGTGGTCTATATGGTGGATCTCTAGGCTCGGTCGCTACACTAAGTAGAGTAGATCACGGCCCTCGGTAGTGTGGTCTATATGGTGGATCTCTAGGCTCGGCCGCTACACTAAGTAGATCACGGCCCTCGGTAGTGTGGTCTATATGGTAGATCTCTAGGCTCGGCCGCTACACTAAGTAGATCACGGCCCTCGGTAGTGTGGTCTATATGGTGGATCTCTAGGCTCGGCCGCTACACTAAGTAGATCAGGGCCCTCGGTAGTGTGGTCTATATGGTGGATCTCTAGGCTCGGCCGCTACACTAAGTAGATCAGGGCCCTCGGTAGTGTGGTCTATATGGTGGATCTCTAGGCTCGGCCGCTACACTAAGTAGATAACGGCCCTCGGTAGTGTGGTCTATATGGTGGATCTCTAGACTCGGCCGCTACACTTATAGACCACGGCCCTCGGTAGTGTGGTCTATATGGTGGATCTCTAGGCTCGGCCGCTACACTAAGTAGATCACGGCCCTCGGTAGTGTGGTCTATATGGTGGATCTCTAGACTCGGCCGCTACACTAAGTAGATCACGGCCCTCGGTAGTGTGGTCTATATGGTAGATCTCTAGGCTCGGCCGCTACCCTAAGTAGATCACGGCCCTCGGTAGTGTGGTCTATATGGTGGATCTCTAGGCTCGGCCGCTACACTAAGTAGATAACGGCCCTCGGTAGTGTGGTCTATATGGTGGATCTCTAGGCTCGGCCGCTACACTAAGTAGATCACGGCCCTCGGTAGTGTGGTCTATATGGTGGATCTCTAGGCTCGGCCGCTACACTAAGTAGATCACGGCCCTCGGTAGTGTGGTCTATATGGTGGATCTCTAGACTCGGCCGCTACACTAAGTAGATCACGGCCCTCGGTAGTGTGGTCTATATGGTGGATCTCTAGGCTCGGCCGCTACACTAAGTAGATCACGGCCCTCGGTAGTGTGGTCTATATGGTGGATCTCTAGGCTCGGCCGCTACACTAAGTAGATCACGGCCCTCGGTAGTGTGGTCTATATGGTGGATCTCTAGGCTCGGCCGCTACACTAAGTAGAGTAGATCACGGCCCTCGGTAGTGTGGTCTATATGGTGGATCTCTAGGCTCGGCTTCTACACTAAGTAGATCAGGGCCCTCGGTAGTGTGGTCTATATGGTGGATCTCTAGGCTCGGCCGCTACACTAAGTAGATCACGGCCCTCGGTAGTGTGGTCTATATGGTGGATCTCTAGGCTCGGCCGCTACACTAAGTAGAGTAGATCACGGCCCTCGGTAGTGTGGTCTATATGGTAGATCTCTAGGCTCGGCCGCTACACTAAGTAGAGTAGATCACGGCCCTCGATAGTGTGGTCTATATGGTAGATCTCTAGGCTCGGCCGCTACTCTAAGTAGATCACGGCCCTCGGTAGTGTGGTCTATATGGTGGATCTCTAGGCTCGGCCGCTACCCTAAGTAGATCACGGCCCTCGGTAGTGTGGTCTATATGGTGGATCTCTAGGCTCGGCCGCTACACTAAGTAGATCACGGCCCTCGGTAGTGTGGTCTATATGGTGGATCTCTAGGCTCGGCCGCTACACTAAGTAGATCACGGCCCTCGGTAGTGTGGTTTATATGGTGGATCTCTAGGCTCGGCCGCTACACTAAGTAGATCACGGCCCTCGGTAGTGTGGTCTATATGGTGGATCTCTAGGCTCGGCCGCTACCCTAAGTAGATCACGGCCCTCGGTAGTGTGGTCTATATGGTGGATCTCTAGGCTCGGCCGCTACACTAAGTAGATCACGGCCCTCGGTAGTGTGCTCTATATGGTGGATCTCTAGGCTCGGCCGCTACACTAAATAGAGTAGATCACGGCCCTCGGTAGTGTGGTCTATATGGTAGATCTCTAGGCTCGGCCGCTACACTAAGTAGAGTAGATCACGGCCCTCGGTAGTGTGGTCTATATGGTAGATCTCTAGGCTCGGCCGCTACACTAAGTAGATCACGGCCCTCGGTAGTGTGGTCTATATGGTGGATCTCTAGGCTCGGCCGCTACCCTAAGTAGATCACGGCCCTCGGTAGTGTGGTCTATATGGTGGATCTCTAGGCTCGGCCGCTACACTAAGTAGATCACGGCCCTCGGTAGTGTGGTCTATATGGTGGATCTCTAGGCTCGGCCGCTACACTAAGTAGATCACGGCCCTCGGTAGTGTGGTTTATATGGTGGATCTCTAGGCTCGGCCGCTACACTAAGTAGATCACGGCCCTCGGTAGTGTGGTCTATATGGTGGATCTCTAGGCTCGGCCGCTACCCTAAGTAGATCACGGCCCTCGGTAGTGTGGTCTATATGGTGGATCTCTAGGCTCGGCCGCTACACTAAGTAGATCACGGCCCTCGGTAGTGTGCTCTATATGGTGGATCTCTAGGCTCGGCCGCTACACTAAATAGAGTAGATCACGGCCCTCGGTAGTGTGGTCTATATGGTGGATCTCTAGGCTCGGCCGCTACACTAAGTAGATCACGGCCCTCGGTAGTGTGGTCTATATGGTGGATCTCTAGGCTCGGCCGCTACACTAAGTAGATCACGGCCCTCGGTAGTGTGGTCTATATGGTGGATCTCTAGGCTCGGCCGCTACACTAAGTAGATCACGGCCCTCGGTAGTGTGGTCTATATGGTGGATCTCTAGGCTCGGCCGCTACCCTAAGTAGATCACGGCCCTCGGTAGTGTGGTCTATATGGTGGATCTCTAGGCTCGGCCGCTACACTAAGTAGATCACGGCCCTCGGTAGTGTGGTCTATATGGTGGATCTCTAGGCTCGGCCGCTACACTAAGTAGATCACGGCCCTCGGTAGTATGGTGTATAGGATGGATCTCTAGGCTCGGCCGCTACACTAAGTAGATCACGGCCCTCGGTAGTGTGGTTTATAAATTAACTTTATATGGTGGATCTCTAGGCTCGGCCGCTACACTAAGTAGATCACGGCCCTCGGTAGTGTGGTCTATATGGTGGATCTCTAGGCTCGGCCGCTACACTAAGTAGATCACGGCCCTCGGTAGTGTGGTCTATATGGTGGATCTCTAGGCTCGGCCGCTACACTAAGTAGATCAGGGCCCTCGGTAGTGTGGTCTATATGGTGGATCTCTAGGCTCGGCCGCTACACTAAGTAGAGTAGATCACGGCCCTCGGTAGTGTGGTCTATATGGTGGATCTCTTGGCTCGGCCGCTACACTAAGTAGATCACGGCCCTCGGTAGTGTGGTCTATATGGTAGATCTCTAGGCTCGGCCGCTACACTAAGTAGATCACGGCCCTCGGTAGTGTGGTCTATATGGTGGATCTCTAGGCTCGGCCGCTACACTAAGTAGATCAGGGCCCTCGGTAGTGTGGTCTATATGGTGGATCTCTAGTCTCGGCCGCTACACTAAGTAGATCACGGCCCTCGGTAGTGTGGTCTATATGGTGGATCTCTAGGCTCGGCCGCTACACTAAGTAGATCACGGCCCTCGGTAGTGTGGTCTATATGGTGGATCTCTAGGCTCGGCTGCTACACTAAGTAGATCACGGCCCTCGGTAGTGTGGTCTATATGGTGGATCTCTAGGCTCCGCCGCTACACTAAGTAGATCACGGCCCTCGGTAGTGTGGTCTATATGGTAGATCTCTAGGCTCGGCCGCTACCCTAAGTAGATCACGGCCCTCTGTAGTGTGGTCTATATGGTGGATCTCTAGACGGCCGCTACCCTAAGTAGATCACGGCCCTCGGTAGTGTGGTCTATATGGTGGATCTCTAGGCTCGGCCGCTACACTAAGTAGATCACGGCCCTCGGTAGTGTGGTCTATATGGTGGATCTCTAGGCTCGGCCGCTACACTAAGTAGATCACGGCCCTCGGTAGTGTGGTCTATATGGTGGATCTCTAGTCTCGGCCGCTACACTAAGTAGATCACGGCCCTCGGTAGTGTGGTCTATATGGTGGATCTCTAGGCTCGGCCGCTACCCTAAGTAGATCACGGCCCTCGGTAGTGTGGTCTATATGGTGGATCTCTAGGCTCGGCCGCTACACTAAGTAGATCACGGCCCTCGGTAGTGTGGTCTATATGGTGGATCTCTAGGCTCGGCTGCTACACTAAGTAGATCACGGCCCTCGGTAGTGTGGTCTATATGGTGGATCTCTAGGCTCCGCCGCTACACTAAGTAGATCACGGCCCTCGGTAGTGTGGTCTATATGGTAGATCTCTAGGCTCGGCCGCTACCCTAAGTAGATCACGGCCCTCTGTAGTGTGGTCTATATGGTGGATCTCTAGACGGCCGCTACACTAAGTAGATCACGGCCCTCGGTAGTGTGGTCTATATGGTGGATCTCTAGGCTCGGCCGCTTCACGATCACAAGTCACAGAGTCTAACATAGGTGCACACATGTGCTCGGCAGGTCACGTGAGCTGTGTTTACAGGGATCGTGACGATTAAAGGAAGCAGGTTGATATAATTTCTGTAGTTCTGCGGTCCACATTCGGGCGACTCAGATTTTTCTGGTCTCATTGTTTTGTTATGGAAATTATGTGCTGTACGGTTGACTGTGGCACTATGGCTCAAATTTTCAGATAGGCCTACTAACTTGGCTGTGTGTATATGCATCATCTGATTTTTTAAAATTGTATGTTCTACTTTTTCAACTTTAGTTTACATTTTAGCATTGTGGATACTTTTTCTTTCCTACTAAGTTCAATGTGATCTTATTATCTGTTAATTTTAATCAGTGTGCCAGATTTTCTTGCATCTGAGTGTTGATGACTTGCCTGGTAGTACATTGCCAGCCACTTGGGCTAAGCATTTGGTTGCTTTTTTTTTTTATTTGCTATAGTGCAACGTTCTTTAGCTGGTGGATTATTGATCAACATAATCAATATATTACCTGTTTGCTTTTTTATTCATGGAAGAAAAAAATGACTTGACAGTTTTTTTCTCTTCTTTCTATTGCAGGATTAGCTTATTCAGTTTAAAATTTGATTATTAAATTAAAGTGTAGACTTTTTGGTGATTTTAAACATAATTTTATGAAGACCTAGTGATAGAATTTATTTACATCCCTCTATTTCTAAACCTTAGCAAAAAAAAAAACAGAGGAAGATATATGGGTGTTACTAGGTACGCCTATATATTATAGTGTTTTCGGGTTTTTTATTTTTTGTTTTATTAGGATGTTACATAATTTTAATACCTGAAATTAATCAAAGAAAATTTAATTTTAGTATAACAAAGTATTTAATTCTTGAATTTAGATAGAAAAGTAATTATACTTTGGATAGCTTTGTTATATGTTAATGTAATTAAGATAACAAATATTTTCTCTTAACAGTGTCATACTGAAAAAGTCTGCTTTGTTGGAGATAATCCAGTGTTGATCATAGATCACAGCATTTCTTTCTGCTGTACAGATCAGAGAAGAGCAATTCATGATCTTTTTACCTGTCTGAGTCAAGCTGCCATACAGGCAGCCCAGAACATTTCTGTGATACACCTGACATGATGACCACTGCCATCAACGGGGTCAGCACGTCCCTGAAGCAGACCAAGAACATTGGGCCCAAGAAGCAAGTGCTGGACAACAAGACTGTGATAGAGAACATACGCGAGCATGAGATCTCTAAGTCTTTTGCTGTGGGGAAAGTCTGCTACTCCTGTGAACTTGTCTGTGAGTACTGCTGGTTACTGGTACTAAGTGCTGCTAGTTAATGGCATTAAATACTGCTAGTTACTGGCACTAAGTACTGCTAGTTGATGGCATTAAATACTGCTAGTTGTTGGCTCTAAGTACTGCTAATTACTGGCACTAAGTACTGCTAGTTGATGGCACTAAGTACTGCTAGTTGTTGGCTCTAAGTACTGCTAGTTGTTGGCTCTAAGTACTGCTAGTTGATTGCACTAAGTACTGCTAGTCGTTGGCTCTATATACTGCTAGTTGTTGGCACTAAGTACTGCTAGTTGTTGGCACTAAGTACTGCTAGTTGATGGCACTAAGTACTGCTAGTTGTTGGCTCTAAGTACTGCTAATTACTGGCACTAAGTACTGCTAGTTGATGACACTAAGTACTGCTAGTTGTTGGCACTAAGTACTGCTAGTCGTTGGCACTAAGTACTGCTAGTTACTGGCACTAAGTACTGCTAGTTGTTGGCACTAAGTACTGCTAGTTGTTGGCACTAAGTACTGCTAGTTGTTGGCACTAAGTACTGCTAGTTGTTGGCTCTAAGTACTGCTAGTTGTTGGCTCTAAGTACTGCTGGTTGTTGGCACTAAGTACTGCTGGTTGTTGGCACTAAGTACTGCTAGTCGTTGGCACTAAGTACTGCTAGTTACTGGCACTAAGTACTGCTAGTTGTTGGCACTAAGTACTGCTAGTTGTTGGCTCTAAGTACTGCTAGTTGTTGGCTCTAAGTACTGCTAGTTGTTGGCACTAAGTACTGCTAGTTGTTGGCACTAAGTACTGCTAGTTGATGGCACTAAGTACTGCTAGTTGATGGCACTAAGTGCTGCTAGTTGTTGGCTCTAAGTACTGCTAGGTGCTGGCACTAAGTACTGTTAGGTGCTGGCACTAAGTACTGCTAGTTGTTGGCACTAAGTACTGCTAGTTGTTGGCTCTAAGTACTGCTAGGTGCTGGCACTAAGTACTGCTAGTTGATGGCACTAAGTACTGCTAGTTGTTGGCTCTAAGTACTGCTAGGTGCTGGCACTAAGTACTGCTAGTTTTTGGCACTAAGTACTGCTAGTTGATGGCACTAAGTACTAGTACTTTTAGTTGATGACACTAAGTACTAGTACTGCTAGTTGTTGGCACTAAGTAGGCCTGTAGCTATCATAGCTATCACTTTCTTTCACAGCTAGCAATGTTGCTACCATATAGTACTGTTGCAAATAAAGATAGCTGATTTGCTAAGTTATCTAGCACTAAGAGTTCATGTAGTTGCCTGTCAGAAATATATCTGTACTTTAATGCCAGTTTTGTCCTGCAGGTAAATATTTTGCTGCCGGCATTGACTTCAATGCCAGAGACAGTAAAACAGGTGAGACGTTCCTGCACGCATTGACAGACTACACCCACCTGTACCTGACTGCCAATGGCACCCGCATCATGTACATGTTGTCCACTAAGGTGGACATTGAGGTGCCAGACCAGAATGGTGACACTGTTCTACATAAGGTTGTCAGGGTGCCTGGTGCCTGGAGATGTATTGTGGCTTTGATGAGGTGAGTTATGGTGTATGTTGATAGTGATGTTGTTAGTAATGATGTAAGAGATGTTGTATGTAAACAGTGGTGTTGTGAGAGATGGTGTATGTAGTCTGTGATGTTGTGGGGGATGTTGTATGTAGTCAGTGATGTTGTGGGGGATGTTGTATGTAGTCAGTGATGTTGTGGGGGATGTTGTATGTAGTCAGTGATGTTGTGGGGGATGGTGTATGTAGTCAGTGATGTTTTGGGGGATGTTGTATGTAGTCAGTGATGTTGTGGGGGATGGTGTATGTAGTCAGTGATGTTGTGGGGGATGTTGTATGTAGTCAGTGATGTTGTGGGGGATGTTGTATGTAGTCAGTGATGTTGTGGGGGATGTTGTATGTAGTCAGTGATGTTGTGGGGGATGGTGTATGTAGTCAGTGATGTTGTGGGGGATGTTGTATGTAGTCAGTGATGTTGTGGGGGATGTTGTATGTAGTCAGTGATGTTGTGGGGGATGGTGTATGTAGTCAGTGATGTTTTGGGGGATGTTGTATGTAGTCAGTGATGTTGTGGGAGATGTATGTAGTCAGTGATGTTGTGGGGGATGTTGTATGAAGTTATCTGTGTTATATGTGGATGGTGATTACTGTATGAAATAAACTATGTTGTATGTAGACGTTGATGTATATAATGAGTAAATGATATTGATGTAGAGGGGTATTGTATGCAGAGGGTTATGCAGTGTGTAGGGAGTGTTTCTGTATTTATGAAGTATTGTTTCAAGTAATGGCTGAGTGACGATGTAAACTATAAAAGTTTATCATTGAAGTAAGTGTGGTACTGTTTTCTATATTTGTACTTGACCACATCAATACAGCTCCGTCATGTTTTATCATTTGTTTTATTTTTCTAATCATAAATTTGAATTTTTCAAATATTTTGTTCATTAAAAAGGAAATTTTAAATACAATAGTCTCCCATAGTAAAAAAAAAACTCCACCCACTTTTATTGTCATTTGGCACAAATTGTAAACAAACAACAATCTGTTTCTGAACTCCTTTAGGCTTTCATTCAGTTGTGTAATGTTGCTGACAGATGTTGTGTTCTCTGTCCTCAGGTGTGGTGCTTGTCCTCTAATTAAAAACAAAGCAGGTCGCACACCTGAAGAAGAAATCCTGCACTTAAAGAACACAGGCTGGGAGGAAAACCTGCACTGGCTGAGAAAATATCACCCAGGTAAACTGCCTTCAGAAGCTGCACATCAGTTACCTGGTTTGACTTGTGTATGGGGTCAGATGTAGCCCTTGTGTACAGTTACTGGTCCACTGATGTTCCAGTTTTATCTTTGATTTGGTGATGTATCACTTTAGTTAACTTTTGAAGTTTAATCTAGGTTTAGAGATGGTACAAGTAAAATAACTCTTTCCTACCTGGAGCTCTATAGTACAATGATCTGCTGACCTTTGCATGATGAAGGTATGAGGGTCATCACTTGCTTCTTATTCTAGCCCAAGGTGCAATCATCTACTTGTCTTAGCGGGGTGGTGCTTTGGGTGATTTCTAAAACTGGTAGACATTCAGAATAGTTTTTGAGTGATCTACTATCTCACTGCGCATTGGTGTACATTTTACAATTTTTTCATTCTACATCTTGCAGCATCACTTCTCTTTATTCAAATTTTAGACATGATTGAATTCAGAAATGTTTTTTTTTTAGGTCTTTGGGCAGCTGTAAAGTCCACGACCCCTGACCCTGTGCTGATAGAAAGGCTACTGAGGTACTGGTGCAGGACTGTTAAGATCATTGGACGCGAGACAGCCAACTTAAAGGTCAGTCTGAATAGTTTCAACTGTTTACAGCAGCTGGAAACTTGGACTGGATTAGAATCAAGCTCATGACTTTCTGAATAGTTTAAACTGTTGACAGCAGCTGGAAACTTGGACTGGATTAGAATCAAGCTCATGACTTTCTGAATAGTTTCAACTGTTTACAGCAGCTGGAAACTTGGACTGGATTAGAATCAAGCTCATGACTTTCTGAATGGTTTAAACTGTTTACAGCAGCTGGAAACTTGGACTGGATTAGAACCAAGCTCATGACTTTCTGAATAGTTTCAACTGTTTACAGCAGCTGGAAACTTGGACTGGATTAGAACCAAGCTCATGACTTTCTGAATAGTTTAAACTGTTTACAGCAGCTGGAAACTTGGACTGGATTAGAACCAAGCTCATGACTTTCTGAATAGTTTCAACTGTTTACAGCAGCTGGAAACTTGGACTGGATTAGAAACAAGCTCATGACTTTCTGAATAGTTTAAACTGTTTACAGCAGCTGGAAACTTGGACTGGATTAGAACCAAGCTCATGACTTTCTGAATAGTTTAAACTGTTGACAGCAGCTGGAAACTTGGACTGGATTAGAACCAAGCTCATGACTTTCTGAATAGTTTAAACTGTTTACAGCAGCTGGAAACTTGGACTGGATTAGAACCAAGCTCATGACTTTCTGAATAGTTTAAACTGTTTACAGCAGCTGGAAACTTGGACTGGATTAGAACCAAGCTCATGACTTTCTGAATAGTTTCAACTGTTTACAGCAGCTGGAAACTTGGACTGGATTAGAACCAAGCTCATGACTTTCTGAATAGTTTGAACTGTTGACAGCAGCTGGAAACTTGGACTGGATTAGAATCAAGCTCATGACTTTCTGAATAGTTTAAACTGTTTACAGCAGCTGGAAACTTGGACTGGATTAGAACCAAGGTCATGACTTTCTGAATAGTTTAAACTGTTTACAGCAGTTGAAAACTTGGACTGGATTAGAACTAAACTCATGACTTTCTAAGCAACAATTTTATCTAACCCTCAATACCACCATCCTGTCACTTGATTAGATATATGTTCAATCAGATTTTTCAAATTACGTTGTTGCTGTTCAAATCTTGAGTTAGTTAATATGTTATCCTAAATATTACTAACATTACTAAAGCCTTTAGTTATGTTTAACAGTTAGCCAAATGTAAGACTGCTGGTTCAGGTCATTGACCCCTTAATGTTCCCCAGTGCCAAGTCCACCTGTGTCTGAACCCTTATGTTTAACAGCCAAATGTAAGACTGCTGGTTCAGGCCATTGACCCCTTAATGTTCCCCAGTGCCAAGTCCACCTGAGTCTAAACCCTTATGTTTAACAGCCAAATGTAAGACTGCTGGTTCAGGTCATTGACCCCTTAATGTTCCCCAGTGTCAAGTCGACCTGTGTCTAAACCCTTATGTTTAACAGCCAAATGTAAGACTGCTGGTTCAGGTCATTGACCCCTTAATGTTCCCCAGTGCCAGGTCCACCTGTGTCTAAACCCTTATGTTTAACAGCCAAATGTAAGACTGCTGGTTCAGGTCATTGACCCCTTAATGTTCCCCAGTGTCAGGTCCACCTGTGTCTAAACCCTTATGTTTAACAGTTAGCCAAATGTAAGTCTGCTGGTTCAGGTCATTGACCCCTTAATGTTCCCCAGTGCCAAGTCCACCTGTGTCTAAACCCTTATGTTTAACAGTTAGCCAGTGTAAGACTGCTGGTTCAGGTCATTGACCCCTTAATGTTCCCCAGTGCCAAGTCCACCTGTGTCTAAACCCTAATGTTTAACAGCCAAATGTAAGACTGCTGGTTCAGGTCATTGACCCCTTAATGTTCCCCAGTGCCAAGTCCACCTGTGTGAGACCCACCTTGACACTGTGATGCTGCTAGAGAAGTATGAGAACACCAATGAAATGGCTCTAGCCATGTTGAGTGGGAAGCTGCAGTTTGTTGGCATGTGGAAGGCTGCAGGTGAGTGATACATTTAATTGTTGGTGGATGAAGTAGTAAAGTGGTGAATTATACATAAATTAGGTGGTAAATTATATTGTTGGTGGATGAAGTAGTAAAGTTGTGAATTATACATAAATGAGTGGTCAGTTTAATTGTTGGTGGATGAAGTAGTAAGGTGGTGAATTATACATAAATTAGGTGGTCAGTTTAATTATTGGTGGATGAAGTAGTAAGGTGGTGAATTATACATAAATTAGGTGGTCAGTTTAATTGTTGGTGGATGAAGTAGTAAAGTGGTGAATTATACATAAATTAGGTGGTCAGTTTAATTGTTGGTGGATGAAGTAGTAAAGTGGTGAATTATACATAAATTAGGTGGTCAGTTTAATTGTTGGTGGATGAAGTAGTAAAGTGGTGAATTATACATAAATTAGGTGGTCAGTTTAATTGTTGGTGGATGAAGTAGTAAAGTGGTGAATTATACATAAATTAGGTGGTCAATTTAATTGTTGGTGGATGAAGTAGTAAAGTGGTGAATTATACATAAATTAGGTGGTAAATTATATTGTTGGTGGATGAAGTAGTAAAGTGGTGAATTATACATAAATTAGGTGGTCAGTTTAATTGTTGGTGGATGAAGTAGTAAAGTGGTGAATTATACATAAATTAGGTGGTCAGTTTAATTGTTGGTGGATGAAGTAGTAAAGTGGTGAATTATACATAAATTAGGTGGTCAGTTTAATTGTTGGTGGATGAAGTAGTAAAGTGGTGAATTATACATAAATTAGGTGGTCAGTTTAATTGTTGGTGGATGAAGTAGTAAAGTGGTGAATTATACATAAATTAGGTGGTCAGTTTAATTGTTGGTGGATGAAGTAGTAAAGTGGTGAATTATACATAAATTAGGTGGTCAATTTAATTGTTGGTGGATGAAGTAGTAAAGTGGTGAATTATACATAAATTAGGTGGTCAGTTTAATTGTTGGTGGATGAAGTAGTAAAGTGGTGAATTATACATAAATTAGGTGGTAAATTATATTGTTGGTGGATGAAGTAGTAAAGTGGTGAATTATACATAAATTAGGTGGTAAATTAAATTGTTGGTGGATGAAGTAGTAAAGTGGTGAATTATACATAAATTAGGTGGTAAATTAAATTGTTGGTTGATGAAATAGCAGTAAGGTGGTGCATTAAGCAATTAATTGATTCATAGATTATGTAGTAAATTATATTGTTGGTGGATGGAATAGCAGTAAGGTGGTGCATTAAGCAATTAATTGATTCAAAGATTATGTGGTAAATTATTTTGTTGGTGGATAAAGTAGTAAACTTATTAATTATACATAAATTAGGTGGTAAATTAAATTGTTGGTTGATGAAATAGCAGTAAGGTGGTGCATTAAGCAATTAATTGATTCAAAGATTATGTGGTAAATTATTTTGTTGGTGGATAAAGTAGTAAACTTATTAATTATACATAAATTAGGTGGTAAATTAAATTGTTGGTTGATGAAATAGCAGTAAGGTGGTGCATTAAGCAATTAATTGATTCAAAGATTATGTGGTAAATTATTTTGTTGGTGGATAAAGTAGTAAACTTATTAATTATACATAAATTAGGTGGTAAATTAAATTGTTGGTTGATGAAATAGCAGTAAGGTGGTGCATTAAGCAATTAATTGATTCAAAGATTATGTGGTAAATTATTTTGTTGGTGGATGAAGTAGTAAAGTGATTAATTATACATAAATTAGGTGGTAAATTAAATTTTTGGTTGATGAAATAGCAAGTAGGTGGTTATTAAGCAATTAATTGATTCATAGATTATGTGGTAAATTATATTGTTGGTGGATGGAATAGTAAGGTGGTGAATTATTCAAAAATTAGGTGGTAAATTATATTGTTGGTTGATGAAATAGTAAGGTGGTGAATTAAATAATAAATTGGTTCATAAAATTAGTGCCAGTAATTATTTTTTATATGAATAAATAAATATCTTGACGTTATTATTTTAAAATCAGATGTATTAGTTACTCCATGCCCTGGTGCATAACATAATTTTGACTGTAAAGTAAGGAACCCTTTCTATCTTTAAGGCCCATGGGGCAGGTGAAGCACTATGCCCAGCCACCTTTTCTTTCTTTAATGTGATTCAGGACTCATCAGAGCTTTGTGGACATCATACAAACTGGGATCCAGATTTGAGACTTTAGTGTTAGCATTTAAACTCTCTACCATTGGACTGTGCCATCCCATAACCTTTGAGTGTTTTACAGAACACCTGCAGAAAGTGGACATCAACACCAAAGACCACTCGTACCAGTTCTACTACAGGGACTACCCCACAGCGCCACGCCCACTTCTGGCGGCAGTCTGGGAGATTAACCAGATCCAGCTGGTGGAGGCGTTCATGGAGCTGCACCCAGACACCTCGGTCAAGTACACGTTTGAGTCTGAGGCTGCCAGTCCACCCAAACCTCTGTTCTTTCAGGTCAGTGGGGGTGGAGGCTGTTTCATATTTTGTTATACGTGAATATGTTCAAATTGGGTTTAAAGCTGTTCCTGTTTTATTAGATGGGAATATGTTCAATTTGGGTTTAAAGCTGTTCCTGTTTTATTAGTTGGGAATATGTTCAATTTGGGTTTAAAGCTGTTCCTGTTTTATTAGATGGGAATATGTTCAATTTGGGTTTAAAGCTGATCCTGTTTTATTAGATGTGAATATGTTCAAATTGGGTTTAAAGCTGATCGTGTTTTATTATGGAAATATATTCAAATTGGGTTTAAAGCTGAACATTTAATGTGTGATGCTATTCACTTGATACATAGACCAGCCTTTGTTATTTCCAATATTGCCATCTTTTCCTGTTCATGCCCGTGATACATTGGAGTAGATGAAGTAGAGTTCATTTGTTTCAATGACCGCGGCATACAAAGGGTATAGTGTGGTCGGCACGATGTCCAGTCACCATTAGATGCCCCCCGATACCCATCAAAGCTGGGTGGTATATCTCCAATATATATATCTTAATATTTATTATAAATGTTAGTATTAAAAGTTAACATATTTTCACATGCCAACAAATAATTAAAGATTTTTTTCTCATCATTTTCAGCTTGTCAATCCCAAGTTCCGGCCACAAGATGAAGCCATAACTGCCAGAATTCTGCGTGACTCAGACCTGAGTATCCGTAATGTCCATGGCCAGACGGTGTTGATTGAGGCCATGTGCAATGGAGAGACTGAGGGGGTCATTCAGGCCATCCTCAACTCTGGGGTCAACATAGCGGCCAGGGATGCCCTGGGTAGGACGGCCAGGGACTACTGTGACATCCTCAACCGTCTAGACTACCAGTGAGTGACACTTACAAGACTTTTGTGCTTGTTACCAGTTTGACCTGACCTTTAGGGTTGTTTTTTTTTTAATTAAAGATATGCTTTTTTATATAAAATAGCAAAAGTTGGGGTCAGTCTAAGGGTTCGGCGTGGTCGAGTCGGTATAGCTCATGGGTGCTAAACCGAAAAGTCTCGAGTTCGAACCCTCGGGCAGATGAGGCTCGTTAGCTGGGGACAGCCACTGTTCTAGGAGAGACAACTCCAAAATTAAACAACTGCTGCCTTGTAGTTTGTTCTTGGTTGGACAAAGGCTATGGAAGCAAATCCAAAAAGAAAAGCAGGCTGAAATCGGAGTCAATGGCCTCAATGGCGCATAACCAGTTGACACGTAACGCTTAATTGTGTTGGAGGCGTGGTCGAGTCGGCAAAAAGCTCATGGTTGATAAATTCGAATAAAGTCTCGAGTTCAAACTCACTGGCAGATAAATCTCGATCCCCTTCAACACTAATAATTAAGAACGAAGAAGAAGAAGGGGTCAGTCTATACAATTAAAATTATTAATCTTTAATTTTAAATCTAAATTTAATATATTAATTTATTTTTTGTACCCAAGCTATTTCATTTAGTAATTATAGGGAAGAATATTTTGCTCTTGAGTTTTCATGAAATTATAGTTAGCCAGTTAATGACTTCTTTTCACACTGATTTAAGGAACTAATAGCCATGTACATAGGGCAGTGTGGTTGAAAGGTAGAACATACAACTGCCATCCCAAAAGTCTCAAATTTAAATCTGGGTTCAAGTCTGTAGATCTTCTCTGAGACTAACCAGCTCTGATGGGTACCTGACATTGGGGAAAGTAAAGGCGGTTGGGCATAGTGCTGGCCACATTATTCTTCCATATACAGGTCACAGAACTCTACTTCACTGACTGTCAAGTTCAAAAGGGAACTTTACTAGTAGCCATATACAGAATTTTTCTCTATTTTTGTATGGGAAGTGACCAAAATATAAGAAAAAATTGTTTGTGTATATTGCAGGGAACTAATAGACGGCCATATCATGCACCTTATCCAAGAGTGTGACATAGTTCGCCTGGAGTCCCTGGTGCTACAGCTGTACGACCATTTGCTGCCTGTCTCATACAAGTGCAGCTTCAAGAGTATTGTAAGGCAGAAGGGATCCAAGCAACTCCATGAAGTCTTTAAAAATATTACTGCTACACAGGTAAGAATATTCATGCTACACAGGTAAAAATGTTAATGCTACACAGGTATAAATATTAATGCTACACAGATAAGAATATTCATGCTACACAGGTAAAAATGTTAATGCTACACAGGTATAAATATTACTGCTACACAGGTAAGAATATTGATGATACACAGGTAAAAATGTTAATACTACACAGGTATAAATATTAATGCTACACAGTTAAGAATATTCATGCTACACAGGTAAAAATGTTAATGCTGCACAGGAAAAAATACTAATGTACACAATGCTGCTTTTTCAGAAATAATTTAGGCAGCACCAGTTTAAAATTAGAAAAAATAAATTAGCTACCTTTGAAATGTGCTGGGTGTTGCAAGTTTAGCCAACATGTTCAGCTGATTGTCTCAAGAGATGCGGCAAGAATGTTGCTTTAGTCTCTGGTGTGATTACATTAAAACAGAGTTGAACTTTTAATAGGTGTTTGAGCATCTTGTTTAATCTACGTGCTATCGATTATACCACACATGTGCCATACAGTATAGGAGATGCCATTTAACAATGAACAAAAAAGCTTTCATTTTATCTATATAAGAAAAGAATTGCTTCGTTACTGATTTATACATAATGATTTGTTTGGTTGAATTTGTGTGAATTTATTATTTCACAACTAATAGAGACGTTTAAGCTGCAACATTTAAATTTGACTGAAGTTGCATTCATTTGATTTCTATTCTATTTGTAAATATTATTATTACTTCATACACAGGCACAAATACTCTAATTACTGATCTATTTTTTTCTGTACAAACAGGCGCACGTGACCAAATTATTTTCACTTGTCAAGTCTGGCAACAGAGAGCAGCTGATGAAGAACATGAGTCGCAAGTACACAAACGCCAGGGACAAAGCTGGCAGGACCTTGCTCCACTACGCTGTCCAGCACTCATCCGCCCAGCGGACAGTGGACAACTTCAGTAGCCAGGGGTCACTCAACACCAGGAACAATAACCCAGACAGTAATGGGGGGATAATTCTGAGTGACATCAACTTGACAAATAACGACCCTAACACCGCCATCTCCAGCTCTGACACTGCTAGGCTTTACAACACAACCAAGGCCAACACTGGCCAAAAGAAAGAGTGTAGCTTCAGAAAACGCTTCTGTCCCAAGAATGCAAACTTTACACAAGATTATGTCGGGATTATAAAGTATTTAGTTCAAGAATTTCCTGCCATGTTGGGACAGAAAAACAATGTAAGTCTGCTATTGAATAGTCCTTTGTTAGAGAGTTTTCCTGAAACTTTCAACAATAGACTTTTATTGGTTTTTTTTTTATTATTTATTACTTGACATCTCTTATATTTTCTCTGTATCATTAAAAACTTAGCCTTTCTAAAAAAAAATTGATTAAACTATCTATAGATTTTGTTGTTGAAAAACTGTCTTGTATTTAGACTTGGTTCAATCCAGCTGTGTTGAAAGGGAAAAATCTAGATCAACAGATTTGCTAAATTAGGGTTTATACTTATCCATGGTGGACAGCCACCTTCAAACACTTTCTCTGTGCTAAGTTCTGCTTTATATTTATAGCCATTGACCAGCTGATAGCCAGGAATAGAATTTTATAGCACAGGTTAGAAGTGGAACACACCTGCCTTGAATAGTTTAAGGAGCTGAAGTTTTATATTTACATTGAGAAGTTGTGAAGTGTTTAAAAAGGCAGAAATATATGTTGTGTTGGGCTGATTTTGGCTGCTCACCCAAAAGTTTTGAGTTCAGATCCAGTCAGTGGATATCTCTAGGTCCACCCAGATGTGATGGGTTCCTGACTCAAGTTAGGGGAAGTAAATGCAGCTGGGCATAGTATTGACCACACTATACCTTCACAGTCACTGACAAACTCTATTTATCTGTTCTTGGCCTGCCAAGTTCAAAAGGCTATCTTGTTACTTTTAGCTGATGTTCTCCTGATTATTTAATAATTCATAGTTCTCTTTGGTGTTTTGTTTCTAAATAACTTACATTTGATATTTCTATAATTGTAATGCCTGAAAATGTATTCATGATATCTTAAATTTACTTCAAACAATTATCTCCTTACTTTGCTGATGTAACTTTGTAGGTTTATGTTTCACAAAAATATCTGGCAACATTATGAAAGAACCAAGTTCAAAATCTTATTTTTGCTGATAAAAAGTGTTCCCAGCAATGTTCATTTTAATTGCAAGTTTGCACATTAAAGAATTATTCTCCCCTATTTCAGTTGGGTAAGACACCACTCCCCTAAGAATTATTTTCCCCTATTTCAGTTGGGTATGACACCACACCACTAAGAATTATTTTCCCCTATTTCAGCTTGGTCAGACACCACTCCACTTAGAATTATTTTCCCCTATTGAGCTTGGTCAGACACCACTCCACTAAGAATTATTTTCCCCTATTTCAGCTTGGTCAGACACCACACCACTAAGAATTATTTTCCCCTATTTCAGCTTGGTCAGACACCACACCACTAAGAATTATTTTCCCCTATTTCAGCTTGGTCAGACACCACTCCACTTAGAATTATTTTCCCCTATTGAGCTTGGTCAGACACCACTCCACTAAGAATTATTTTCCCCTATTGAGCTTGGTCAGACACCACTCCACTAAGAATTATTTTCCCCTATTTCAGCTTGGTCAGACACCACACCACTAAGAATTATTTTCCCCTATTTCAGCTTTCGTCAGACACCACTCCACTAAGAATTATTTTCCCCTATTTCAGCTTTCGTCAGACACCACTCCACTAAGAATTATTTTCCCCTATTTCAGCTTGGTCAGACACCACACCACTAAGAATTATTTTCCCCTATTTCAGCTTGGTCAGACACCACACCACTATGCTTACATCTACTCTGCTGACAAGGAAATCCTAGATCTGATAGACAAAACTGGTTCCTGCGGACACCTCAAAGATGTGGTGAGTTGTCACATGACTTTGTGGAGAAATGTATCAACCCCAACCCTGACTGATGTAATATAGGCTTCATTAACATACTCAGTTTTTTACCTAAAATTAATTTCTTAACCCTATTATGTTTTAGATTATTTTACTTTTGTAAAGTAGTTTTGGGCAAAATTGAAAAATGAATAATTTACCACAGAATATTTATTACAAATATGCCATCAGCCATCCTTAATGTAATCATTAAATATTTATTATTTAGTTATTTATTTATTCATTTAGCCATATATTCCAGTTGTTGACCTGAACAAGATGCGTAGGTCTGGTTGCCATTACCTAACCCATGACGACCAGAAAATGATTTAACACTATAAATCCCAATGTTTCTAACAAGTGAACACTTTTCTCTCCCCCAGTTTGACTTTGTACCAGAAGACTACGATTGTTCACAGTGTGGAGAGCAGACATTCAATGTCAGACGGCGACCTGTTGTTGGGCTTGACCTTGACATATTTCTCACAGAGTCCAATTTTGAGCAACGTTTTCATGAGGCGATAAATGTATTACTCTTTTCAAATTTCTAAGTTCTTAACAATTAAACTTTATGTTTGTTTCATGTGTTTGAAGTTAGACTGGGTAAAGATGATACTTGGTATGATAATCAACAAATACCTGTTTATTTTATTTATCAAGGTGTATTTATGTGTGAGTCAGCTGACCTTTCTGATATTTTGTGTGACCTTTGACCTGTGCGATATTTTGCATGAAACTTGACCTTTGTGACATTTTATGTGACATTTTCTGACATTTTGTGTGACACTTGACCTTTGTGACATTTTGTGTGAGATTTTCTGACATTTTGTGTGACACTTGACCTTTCTGACATTTTGTGTGACCCTTGACCTTTGTGACATTTTGTGTGACCCTTGACCTTTGAACACCACAGACAGGGAACCTGGATGAGCTGAAGAAGCTGGTGCCCCCACTACTGGAGCACAAGGGTGAGGCCAGGTTCAGCCAGGCACTCTTTGACTGCCTGGACGCTGGTCATGTCAACCTGGCCAGTTTTCTGGTCCAGGAAGGATTTCATACGGATATTTCTAAACAGGTAGCTTATAGTGTTTCATTTAACGAAGTATTGCTAATAGCTATAATATAATGTTTGCTAAAAATGTTCTACGTGATCATATTTCTGCCTGACTAACTTTATGTTTTTACCTTACACTGTTTTCATAGTTCTGCTTGACTGACTTTACATTTCTACCTGACTGACTAAAATTCTGTCTGACTGTCTTCACATTTCTGTCTGACAGTCTTCACATTTCAACCTAACTTCAACTTTATACCTAATTTCAAATTTCTTCCTGACTGACTCCACATTTCTACATGACTAACTTGTTCCAGTATGAAGTCTGACAAATTTTCCTTTGTTCCAGTATGAAGTCTGACAAATTTTCCTTTGTTCCAGTATGAAGTCTGACAAATTTTACTTTATTCCAGTATGAAGTCTAACAAATTTTTCTTTGTTCTAGTATGAAGTCTGACAAATTTTCCTTTGTTCCAGTATGAAGTGACAAATTTTCCTTTGTTCTAGTATGAAGTCTGACAAATTTTCCTTTGTTCCAGTATGAAGTGACAAATTTTCCTTTCTTCCAGTATGAAGTCTGACAAATTTTCCTTTGTTCCAGT
Source organism: Physella acuta (assembly GCF_028476545.2). NCBI lineage: Eukaryota > Metazoa > Mollusca > Gastropoda > Physidae > Physella > Physella acuta. The sequence goes on from NW_026732323.1 coordinate 1,024,768, forward strand.
ATGAAGTCTGACAAATTTTCCTTTGTTCTAGTATGAAGTCTGACAAATTTTCCTTTGTTCTAGTATGAAGTCTGACAAATTTTCCTTTGTTCCAGTATGAAGTCTAACAAATTTTCCTTTGTTCCAGTATGAAGTCTGACAAATTTTCCTTTGTTCCTGTATGAAGTCTGACAAATTTTCCTTTGTTCTAGTATGAAGTCTGACAAATTTTCCTTTGTTCTAGTATGAAGTCTGACAAATTTTCCTTTGTTCCAGTATGAAGTGACAAATTTTCCTTTGTTCTAGTATGAAGTCTGACAAATTTTCCTTTGTTCCAGTATGAAGTGACAAATTTTCCTTTCTTCCAGTATGAAGTCTAACAAATTTTCCTTTGTTCTAGTATGAAGTCTGACAAATTTTCCTTTGTTCCAGTATGAAGTCTGACAAATTTACTTTGTTCCTGTATGAAGTGACAAATTTTCCTTTGTTCCAGTATGAAGTCTGACAAATTTTCCTTTGTTCCAGTATGAAGTGTGACAAATTTTCCTTTCTTCCAGTATGAAGTCTGACAAATTTTCCTTTGTTCTAGTATGAAGTCTGACAAATTTTCCTTTTTTCCAGTATGAAGTCTGACAAATTTTCCTTTGTTCCTGTATGAAGTCTGACAAATGTTCCTTTGTTCCAGTATGAAGTGACAAATTTTCCTTTGTTCCTGTATGAAGTCTGACAAATGTTCCTTTGTTCCAGTATGAAGTGACAAATTTTCCCTTTGTTCTAGTATGAAGTGACAAATTTTCCTTTGTTCCTGTATGAAGTCTGACAAATGTTCCTTTGTTCCAGTATGAAGTGACAAATTTTCCTTTGTTCTAGTATGAAGTCTGACAAATTTTCCTTTGTTCCAGTATGAAGTCTGACAAATTTTTCTTTGTTCCAGTATGAAGTCTGACAAATTTTCCTTTGTTCCAGTATGAAGTCTGACAAATTTTCCTTTGTTCCAGTATGAAGTCTGACAAATTTACTTTGTTCCTGTATGAAGTGACAAATTTTCCTTTGTTCTAGTATGAAGTCTAACAAATTTTCCTTTGTTCCAGTATGAAGTCTGACAAATTTTCCTTTGTTCCAGTATGAAGTGTGACAAATTTTCCTTTCTTCCAGTATGAAGTCTGACAAATTTTCCTTTGTTCTAGTATGAAGTCTGACAAATTTTCCTTTTTTCCAGTATGAAGTCTGACAAATTTTCCTTTGTTCCTGTATGAAGTCTGACAAATTTTCCTTTGTTCTAGTATGAAGTCTGACAAATTTTCCTTTGTTCCAGTATGAAGTCTGACAAATTTTCCTTTGTTCCAGTATGAAGTCTGACAAATTTTCCTTTGTTCTAGTATGAAGTCTGACAAATTTTCCTTTGTTCCAGTATGAAGTCTGACAAATTTTCCTTTGTTCTAGTATGAAGTTTAACAAATTTTCCTTTCTTCCAGTATGAAGTCTGACAAATTTTCCTTTGTTCCAGTATGAAGTCTGACAAATTTCCCTTTGTTCCAGTATGAAGTCTGACAAATTTTCCTTTTTTCCAGTATGAAGTCTGACCAATTTTCCTTTGTTCCAGTATGAAGTCTGACAAATTTTCCTTTGTTCCAGTATGAAGTCTGTGACTCTGATGACCCCATGTGTGCCATGATGGAGTGCAGCCACGCCGTGACCTCATTCAGACAGCGAGCCACAGATGTCGGTGCCACAGACCTTGTCAGACTGATGGACCAGTTACTGGAGAACAGGGTTGTCTAGGTCAGTTTATATATAGGTCTGTTTATAACTAGGTCAGTTTATAACTAGGTCAGTTTATAATGAGGTCAGTTTATATTAGGTCAGTTTATATTAGGTCAGTTTATAACTAGGACTGTTTATAACTAGGTCAGTTTATAACTAGGTTAGTTTATAGCTTTGTTAGTTTATAGCTAGGACTGTTTATAGCAAGGTCAGTTTATATTAGGTCAGTTTATTCTAGGTCTTTTCTTATGTCAGCTTATTGCTAGGTCTGTTTATAGCTAGGTCAGTTTATAGCTAGGTCAGTTTATAGCTAGGTCAGTTTATCCAAATGTCCAGTCTGAATGACGAGGGTGTTTGTGGTACTTCATGAGAGCATGTTGTTAGGTGGTAGGTGGTAGAGAGCCCATGTCAGCATATAGGCTTATAGCTAGGTCAGTTTATCCAAATGTCTGAATGATGAGGGTGTTTGTGGTACTTCATGAGACCATGTAGTTAGGTGGTAGAGAGCCCCTGTCCTAGCTCAGAAGTCTTGAGTCCTGATTTCTCTGAGCCCACCCAGCTCTGATAGGTACCTGACTCACATGAGAGAAAGTAAAACTGGCTGCACATAGTGCTGAGTTACCAGCTGTACATCATTTGCTCTATGAATGATTAGATCTGAAAGGGCATCTTTACTTGAAAGTTTTCTACCAGTATCATTTTTATAGAAACATTTAAAAATTTAGCAAACAAATAAATAATTGGCACTTTACTACCTGCTCTGTGGTATTTATCTGCCATTATTTTAAATGAATCCAGCATGTAACAATATTTTAGAATACTAACTTGATCAAAGTATGCCATTCAAAAAAATAAGGTTTAGCCTTCAAGATCATTGGCATGTTTGGTTGTTTTTTGTGACCAAAGCCGTAAAAATTAGCATTTCTAACGAAGATGTTTCCATTAGTACATTAGCCACCACTCAATGACTTCAGAAAACCCTGACATCCCCCTTATCTTTTTGAAATTGTTGCTTAAATTTTATATTTTGTTTCCTTCATTTCAGCACAGTTTTTAAAGCAACAGCAGACAACCTTGGAGAAACTTGTAGACCTACAAACTAGTAGCCTCACCTTTTAGAAAAAAACAATAGATACAGTAATATATTGCTAATAGTCTTTGCTTTTTTATTACTAGTCTATGCAGGTCTACAAGAGAAATCTGTACATTTGTAAAGAAAATAAATGACGATTATCATTGTTTTTTTATGATTAGATCTTAGTTTGCTTTAAAATTTTGTTAATGTTACCTGCACAAATATTTTACCAATGAAAATGTAAATTTAACAAAAATATAATGCTTTTGCTGGAGTTGTTCTACATTTACTTTTTAAAAAAAACTATTTCTGGGTCGTAAAGAAAATATGCTAAACAACCATGAGTAATTTTTTATATTATTACATGTACACAACTCCTTGTAATATATTGAAGTTAATGTAAAAATGTGTACATTGTAAAAGCTTTTAATGTTTCTAAAATGTGTATTGATTATGTATCTTTTTATTTAGATTTTTAAATGAAAAAAAACTTGCACAAATATATTGAGCTGTTGAAATCTTCATACTCTGTTATTTCTGCATGAAAATAAATTGCAAATTTTTGTTTCTACTCATCTGGTGATTTTAGTACTGTTACTTGATATGGTAAAATTACTGTGGTTACCTGATGTGAAAAATGATGTGTTGTTTCTATTACCTTGTGATCCAATTTAACAGTGATAAAGCCCTAAAATATGATTGTTTTACACTGTAAATTATATATTTTTTATCTCCCTTTACTTTAGAAATCCAACTTGTAGTGTTTTCATATATTAAATGTAGTTAAAAAGATTTGTTTAGTTCATTTGTCAAAATAATTAAAGCTGGCATAATCTAATATAAAATATGTATATACAAGCTAAAGTTTATGGCGATTTTTCTTTTAATTAATGTTCATTTAAAATATGCTTTACTTACATTTTTACATTTTTTTGCTAATTGGTCAGAAGAGTGGTGCTTTAGTAGAGTAGCGCATGTAATTTCCACTGACCATCTCTGGCTATGGGTCAAACTATTAACATGGCTGTCCTGGCCAGCATCACCACCTTCATTATCACCACTATTGGTATCAATATTGCCACTACCATCTTTAATCACCACTATTGGTATCAATATTGCCACTACCATCTTTAATCACCACCATTGGTATCAATATTGCCACTACCACCTCTAATCACCACCATTGGTCAATATTGTCACTATCATCTTTAATGACAACATCATCCTTACCACCAGCTTCACCATTATCATGAGCATCACCTAGATATGTATCATCCACCTTTTTCTGTTGTCAAGTTAGGCACAACTCTATCAACTCTTGCAGAAAAACAGCGCAGTCAATGAACTCCACCATCTCATGTTATACTGTATTACTGTCCGTCTTTTCCACTGTTTTATTGTCAGTCTTTACTGTATATGTCTGTTTTACTGTCAGTCTATACCACTATTGTATTGTCAGTCTTTTCCACTGGTTTACTGTCAGTCTATATGTCTGTTTTACTGTCAGTCTATATGTCTGTTTTACTGTCAGTCTATATGTCTGTTTTACTGTCAGTCTATATGTCTGTTTTACTGTCAGTCTATATGTCTGTTTTACTGTCAGTCTATATGTCTGTTTTACTGTCAGTCTATACTCTATACGTCTGTTTTACTGTCTATATGTCTGCTTTACTGTCAGTCTATATGTCTGTTTTACTGTCAGTCTATATGTCTGCTTTACTGTCAGTCTATACTCTATATGTCTGCTTTACTGTCAGTCTATACTCTATATGTCTGCTTTACTGTCAGTCTATATGTCTGTTTTACTGTCAGTCTATATGTCTGCTTTACTGTCAGTCTATACTCTATATGTCTGCTTTACTGTCAGTCTATACTCTATATGTCTGCTTTACTGTCAGTCTATATGTCTGTTTTACTGTCAGTCTATATGTCTGTTTTACTGTCAGTCTATAGGCCTGCTACTGTTTTACTGAGTTACTTTGTTGTCATTTCTTTATAGTTGATTAAAGAAAAACATTTCCCATACAGTAGAACTTGTTGTTCAGTAAGTTAACAGTTTGTACATTGCTGATCAAACTAAAAAAATATTAATAAAGTAGCTAATTGATAACTACAGATAAATTGTTTTTATTCTTTTGACTATGTATTTGAGATTGTAATAAATGATACTACTTCAGGGAATGGTTACTTATACAAAATATTTTTTTTTATTATTTGTTTTCATATATCACTAGCTCTTATCATAGATTCAAATACAACCACACAAAAAACAGCTGATTTCATACTTGTAGGTATGCTGGCATTAGATTCTCTGCTTGACAAACCTCAAGTGCAGTCTAGATTTTCAAAACGTTGTAAAATACTAGAAAGTTGTATTGTTAAGTTGATTTTCGTTTGTTTAAAAATGTGAAATAAATTTTTAAAATATGTTCATGACAGTTTTTCAATTTTTTTTCATCAACTGTAAAAAAAAAAATAAGGGAAATAGATTCTCCATAAGTGAGCACCAAGGTATCTATGTATAAGGTCAGCCAACAGTGAAACATTTGACCCTCGACTACCCGCTGATCAAGAGATCGCTAGTATTTTATCTTATTTTCTTTTTATCTCCCTTTTTATTGTTGAATATAGTAATTTTAAGGGGTTTAATTAAATTAAATTGTCTATCTAATTTAATTAAAATTAGATATTTTTGCATTATCATTCAATATCTACCACTGTATTAGATTTCAGCTCAATCGGACAGTAGAAAGTGGGTTTAATTAAGATTCCAAGATTTTAGGAGCAACAAACATAAAGTTGAAAGAAATAAAAGCCTTTAAAAAAAATCTGATGTAGGCCCTATTTAGTTTTTTGATCAAGGGGAATTAACAATGAAAATAAATATGAGTAGTCTACAAGACCTACGTTCTTTTTACTTGATCAAAATAATACCTGCCTACATGATAGGCCTAAAGGCCTACTGTGCATCACGATATTTTAAATTCTAAGATGTGGTATATCAAATATTTGCCACGTCGAATTTTCTCATCATTCCCCCCACCCCCTCAAAAAGTTAGAACCACCCTCCCCGTACAAACGACACGATTCCCCACTCATCCCCTTAAAATAACAAATAACATAGTATACGTTATTTGTAGGTTCGTTTTTATTCTCCATTATAAACCTGGATTTATGCACTGGGTTTTATTTTTCTTTTAATTTCGTTTTTCTGAAGTTATACTCCTTTCTTCCCTTTTTCCCTCCCTCCCCCCACAGTGGCGGAACTAGAAATCAAAGGCTCCCCCGCAAAGAAAAAGCTAGGGCCCCCTATATATATATATATATATATATATATATATATATATATATATATATATATGGGGGGCCCTATATATATATATATATATATATATATATATATATATATCCTGAGTAATTTAGTCTACTTTATTGCAATATATAACCATTCTGAGAGAACAAACCAGAAAAAATTTATTCCAAACTTATTAAGAGACAACACCATCATAAACATGCTGGTCAAAAATATATAAAGAAGTTAGCTTGATTCGTGAATGGTTTATCGCGTTATGTTTATTTTTTTCATTTTTGCCTTTATAATATCAATTTTGAAAACATTGATTTTTATAGCTATAGTATTGTATAGTACGTCTTATTTAAGTAATAATTCAGAGAATCAATTACTTTTTAATATACAGAGTACAAAACTATTTAAATGAGCTTCGTGGGCATCCCTATTTTAAAGAAGGGCAGTAAGTCATGGAAGTAGTGTGAATGTTTACCTACCTTTCAAACTATAGCTCTTGTAGATTTTAAAATATTTTTCTACGCAACAATCTCTGCTATAGTAGACCAGTTTTTTTTTTTTTTTGTTTTTTTTTTTTTTTTTACAAAACCACTTTCAAGATGCACGAAAAACATAATTTTTGAAAAAAAAAATTCATTGTTTTTTGGTCGGAACTGGGCCCCTAGACGTCCTGGGTCCCCCCGCATTGCGGGGTCTGGCGGTATGGTAGTTCCGCCCCTGTCCCCCCACCGCTATAAGGACATCGCAGAGGGGAAAAATTCACAACAGCGACTAGAAACTACATCTAGCGTGACAATTCCAACATTAGGAAGGCCTATTCTTTTCAACACACTTACCCCACACTTACCCCCCCCCCCCTTCCTCCCTTTTATTTTTATAACACACCCCTTGATCAACAACCCATTTTTCCCGTCCCGCCCTGGGCACGTGATAAACACAACTCACGGCTCTTAAGTCGTTAGTTGTCTGCCCTTGGTTTACGGAGTTTGGTTAGGGCCTACAAGAGCGGAAAATATAAATTTAAAAAATATGGCGAAGTTTATAGATCTAGATCTTCGTTATGTCCCTTAATAAATTAGTACATTTTGTAAGAAATAAGTTAGGTCTATAGGCCTAGATTTAATATCTGGCATTGAAGTTTAGCTAATAACAATGGGCATTAGCAGTGTTTCTTCCAGACTTTTTTCTCCGGGTGTGCACTTAAAATTTTCGGGAAGGGTTGGGGGGGGGGGGGGGGGGAACACTGTCAAAAGTATATATTTTCTATATAAATTCCATTTCGTTCGGAAACTATTGTTACCGTAATTGAATAAATTGAAATTCAATGCCTGGAACAAACTCTGGCCATTAGGCTGTATTTTATTTTAATTTCTAAAGAACAATATTCGTTGTAAAAACCAGTAAAAGATCTAGTCTTTAAAAAAAATGGTCCTATCTGTAAAATAATTTTAGGCCTACTACCTCGCCTTGAAATCAATAGTGATAGAAAATTAAAGTATAAAAAGCCAAGAAACAAAACGTTTTGTGCTAGAAGTCTAGAAAAGGTGCACTCGATGACTTATTTGAACCTGTATACAATCAATTCAATGTGATCTAGCCAGCTAGCTCTAGTTGTCCAATAGTTCAACAATCTTGTATGGTCAAATTGTCAGATTTTTAAGTGTGTTGATACTGATACATATGTATAGCGGAGTACGCCGCATAGGTCTTCCAATTAAAAGCGAATCGTCTATTGGTCAAACGAAAGAAGAGTGTGTTGTTGACATCTGTCAATCTTGGTGTGTGTGTGAGTGTGGTTTAGGTCTGCACTAAGCGAACTGTGTATGTGTTTATCAACACACACAAAAATGAACTCAGCTCACCTGGCCATGACGTTCAACCAGCGGAACATTTCAAATTGTCATTCGACCGCTGGACGACCCGATGTTCACTACAGTGACTCTGTATTGGAGAATCTAGATCTAGTCTAGGCTGTGGTAGTGGTAAAAAATTTTAAGTAGGGCCTACTACTTATTAATATTAAGTAGTAGAATAGTGTTTTTATATAATTCTATAGATCTAGATCTAGTATTAGAAGCCCCATACTAATCAAAATAAGTAAACGAAGTAGGTAGCTAATATTAGGACCTTAAAAGGTTCATCTTGTTTTTGACATTCTATCGCGAAGTAGGTGCTTTTATTTTATGGCTTTTAATCCTAACTGGCCTTATAATAAACCTAATAATACCACTAACTTAATGCTGACAGTAAATAAACCCTAACTTAACCCTGGTACAAATTACACTAACTTAACCCTGGCACTAACTTAACCCTGGCACTAACTTAACCCTGGCACTAACTTAACCCTGGCACTAACTTAACCCTGGCACTAACTTAACCCTGGCACTAACTTAACACCAGCCACTAACTTAACACCAGCCACTAACTTAACACCAGCCACTAACTTAACACCAGCCACTAACTTAACACCAGCCACTAACTTAACACCAGCCACTAACTTAACACCAGCCACTAACTTAACACCAGCCACTAACTTAACACCAGCCACTAACTTAACACCAGCCACTAACTTAACACCAGCCACTAACTTAACACCAGCCACTAACTTAACACCAGCCACTAACTTAACACCAGCCACTAACTTAACACCAGCCACTAACTTAACACCAGCCACTAACTTAACACCAGCCACTAACTTAACACCAGCCACTAACTTAACACCAGCCACTAACTTAACACCAGCCACTAACTTAACACCAGCCTCTAACTTAACACCAGCCACTAACTTAACACCAGCCACTAACTTAACACCAGCCACTAACTTAACACCAGCCACTAACTTAACACCAGCCACTAACTTAACACCAGCCACTAACTTAACACCAGCCACTAACTTAACACCAGCCACTAACTTAACACCAGCCACTAACTTAACACCAGCCACTAACTTAACACCAGCCACTAACTTAACACCAGCCACTAACTTAACACCAGCCACTAACTTAACACCAGCCACTAACTTAACACCAGCCACTAACTTAACACCAGCCACTAACTTAACACCAGCCACTAACTTAACACCAGCCACTAACTTAACACCAGCCACTAACTTAACACCAGCCACTAACTTAACACCAGCCACTAACTTAACACCAGCCACTAACTTAACACCAGCCACTAACTTAACACCAGCCACTAACTTAACACCAGCCACTAACTTAACACCAGCCACTAACTTAACACCAGCCACTAACTTAACACCAGCCACTAACTTAACACCAGCCACTAACTTAACACCAGCCACTAACTTAACACCAGCCACTAACTTAACACCAGCCACTAACTTAACACCAGCCACTAACTTAACACCAGCCACTAACTTAACACCAGCCACTAACTTAACACCAGCCACTAACTTAACACCAGCCACTAACTTAACACCAGCCACTAACTTAACACCAGCCACTAACTTAACACCAGCCACTAACTTAACACCAGCCACTAACTTAACACCAGCCACTAACTTAACACCAGCCACTAACTTAACACCAGCCACTAACTTAACACCAGCCACTAACTTAACACCAGCCACTAACTTAACACCAGCCACTAACTTAACACCAGCCACTAACTTAACACCAGCCACTAACTTAACACCAGCCACTAACTTAACACCAGCCACTAACTTAACACCAGCCACTAACTTAACACCAGCCACTTACAGTTTATTGCATTTCATACATCCTTATCTTTATAATTATAACTGTTTTAGGTTTAATAAACAAATTATTTTACAGCAATGTTCCAGTTTTAACATTTCAAATTTTGCAGCAATGTTTAATTTTCAACTTTGTACCGTTTGCAGAATTGTTCAATTTTCAACTGTGTACCGTTTGCAGAATTGTTCAATTTTTAACTTATAGTTGAGCTTTTACAGAAAATTTCTAGTTTTATCTAATAGGTTTCAGATTTGACCTAAATAATCTTAACTTCAGCTACACAAGTATCCAAGACAATATAAAAGTGAGTTTTTGTCATTGTATTTTTGTGTAATATGTTTAACAATTTATTTTTTTAATAAAGATAACTAAAATCATCACTCCTTCAATCAAACATTTCCGACAAGTCACTTTTATTACAGTATATATTTATTTAGTTAAATGCTTTATCTTTGTTAATTTAGGGATGTATTTGTCTAGTACAGGGGTCTCCAAACTTTTCAGTCCGAGGGCCGCATTAACTATCAAATTTCAGTTCGGGGGCCAGTTTCTTCCAGGCATGTCTTTGATTTTTTCACCAACAAACGTTTTTTCCGTGGACAAAAAGATCTCCGCGGGCCGGATAAGAGGACCTCGCGGGCCGCATCCGGCCCGCAGGCCGTAGTTTGGAGACCCCTGGTCTAGTACAAAATCAACTGTCTTGTTTCCTAAATTCAGGAAGCTACTCATCAAATCAGTCTACTCAAGCCAGGAGACAGAGTTGAATTTTCAGCTTGTGCAGGAATGATCTAGAAGAAAAAAATGACCCAGTTTTAAGAGAAAGACTACCTGAAAAACCACCCATGCGGCTAAATCAGCAACCAAGGCCTTAATAAAGTGAGTTGCAGTCCGTGAAGGAGGCATTTCAAGAAACAAGTCTAACACGACTCCCAGCACTAAACACTAGCTCCCAGCGCTAAACACTAGCTCCCAGCACTAAACACCAGCTCCCAGCACTAAACACCAGCTCCCAGCACTAAACACCAGCTCCCAGCGCTAAACACCAGCTCCCAGCGCTAAACACCAGCTCCCAGCGCTAAACACCAGCTCCCAGCGCTAAACACCAGCTCCCAGCGCTAAACACCAGCTCCCAGCACTAAACACCAGCTCCCAGCACTAAACACCAGCTCCCAGCACTAAACACCAGCTCCCAGCACTAAACACCAGCTCCCAGCACTAAACACCAGCTCCCAGCACTAAACACCAGCTCCCAGCACTAAACACCAGCTCCCAGCACTAAACACCAGCTCCCAGCACTAAACACCAGCTCCCAGCACTAAACACCAGCTCCCAGCACTAAACACCAGCTCCCAGCACTAAACACCAGCTCCCAGCACTAAACACCAGCTCCCAGCACTAAACACCAGCTCCCAGCACTAAACACCAGCTCCCAGCACTAAACACCAGCTCCCAGCACTAAACACCAGCTCCCAGCACTAAACACCAGCTCCCAGCACTAAACACCAGCTCCCAGCACTAAACACCAGCTCCCAGCACTAAACACCAGCTCCCAGCACTAAACACCAGCTCCCAGCACTAAACACCAGCTCCCAGCACTAAACACCAGCTCCCAGCACTAAACACCAGCTCCCAGCACTAAACACCAGCTCCCAGCACTAAACACCAGCTCCCAGCACTAAACACCAGCTCCCAGCACTAAACACCAGCTCCCAGCACTAAACACCAGCTCCCAGCACTAAACACCAGCTCCCAGCACTAAACACCAGCTCCCAGCACTAAACACCAGCTCCCAGCACTAAACACCAGCTCCCAGCACTAAACACCAGCTCCCAGCACTAAACACCAGCTCCCAGCACTAAACACCAGCTCCCAGCACTAAACACCAGCTCCCAGCACTAAACACCAGCTCCCAGCACTAAACACCAGCTCCCAGCACTAAACACCAGCTCCCAGCACTAAACACCAGCTCCCAGCACTAAACACCAGCTCCCAGCACTAAACACCAGCTCCCAGCACTAAACACCAGCTCCCAGCACTAAACACCAGCTCCCAGCACTAAACACCAGCTCCCAGCACTAAACACCAGCTCCCAGCACTAAACACCAGCTCCCAGCACTAAACACCAGCTCCCAGCACTAAACACCAGCTCCCAGCACTAAACACCAGCTCCCAGCACTAAACACCAGCTCCCAGCACTAAACACCAGCTCCCATTTTGTGTTTTTTGCCTTTTTTTCTGCATTACATTTTTTAAGATTTAAAGATTCTTGTGTTAATAAATTCTTTATAAAGCAGTAAGGTAAGCACTGAATTCTCTTTTAGTCTACAAATTTGTAAATTTTAGAAGTCTCTCCATAAAAATCTGATTACAATTCCCTATACTTCAAGAACCTTCTTTAAGCTAGATACAATATCCTTTATTAACTTCAAGAATCTTGTTTTTGCTGTGCCATGAAAGACTTTTTTATAAGCCCACACAAGTCAATAACATAAATTTTAAAAATCTAAGTGTTGCTACCATTACATTTGTCAAAATCAAAAGTTTGCTTTTATTTTTCCATTTCTTTAACATTAGGAATCATTACCTACTTTTACAGCCTACGCATATTATAAAGTTCCTTACAACTTACCTGCCCTCATACCTGTTCTCTAACCTCTAACAACACTATTTTACCCACTTCATCCCAACTTACCTGCCCTCATACCTGTTCTCTAACCTCTAACAACACTATTCTACCCACTTCATCCCAACTTACCTGCCCTCATACCTGTTCTCTAACCTCTAACAACACTATTCTACCCACTTCATCCCAACTTACCTGCCCTCATACCTGTTCTCTAACCTCTAACACTATTCTACCCACTTCATCCCAACTTACCTGCCCTCATACCTGTTCTCTAACCTCTAACAACACTATTCTACCCACTTCATCCCAACTTACCTGCCCTCATACCTGTTCTCTAACCTCTAACACTATTCTACCCACTTCATCCCAACTTACCTGCCCTCATACCTGTTCTCTAACCTCTAACACTATTCTACCCACTTCATCCCAACTTACCTGCCCTCATACCTGTTCTCTAACCTCTAACACTATTCTACCCACTTCATCCCAACTTACCTGCCCTCATACCTGTTCTCTAACCTAACACTATTCTACCCACTTCATCCCAACTTACCTGCCCTCATACCTGTTCTCTAACCTCTAACACTATTCTACCCACTTCATCCCAACTTACCTGCCCTCATACCTGTTCTCTAACCTAACACTATTCTACCCACTTCATCCCAACTTACCTGCCCTCATACCTGTTCTCTAACCTCTAACAACACTATTCTACCCACTTCATCCCAACTTACCTGCCCTCATACCTGTTCTCTAACCTATAACAACACTATTCTACCCACTTCATCCCAACTTACCTGCCCTCATACCTGTTCTCTAACCTCTAACACTATTCTACCCACTTCATCCCAACTTACCTGCCCTCATACCTGTTCTCTAACCTAACAACACTATTCTACCCACTACATCCCAACTTACCTGCCCTCATACCTGTTCTCTAACCTAACAACAATATTCTACCCACTTCATCCCAACTTACCTGCCCTCATACCTGTTCTCTAACCTCTAACACTATTCTACCCACTACATCCCAACTTACCTGCCCTCATACCTGTTCTCTAACCTCTAACAACACTATTCTACCCACTTCATCCCAACTTACCTGCCCCCATACCTGTTCTCTAACCTCTAACACTATTCTACCCACTTCATCCCAACTTACCTGCCCTCATACCTGTTCTCTAACCTCTAACACTATTCTACCCACTACATCCCAACTTACCTGCCCTCATACCTGTTCTCTAACCTCTAACACTATTCTACCCACTTCATCCCAACTTACCTGCCCTCATACCTGTTCTCTAACCTAACACTATTCTACCCACTTCATCCCAACTTACCTGCCCTCATACCTGTTCTCTAACCTCTAACACTATTCTACCCACTACATCCCAACTTACCTGCCCTCATACCTGTTCTCTAACCTCTAACACTATTCTACCCACTACATCCCAACTTACCTGCCCTCATACCTGTTCTCTAACCTCTAACAACACTATTCTACCCACTTTATCCCAACTTACCTGCCCTCATACCTGTTCTGTAACCTCTAACAACACTATTCTACCCACTTCATCCCAACTTACCTGCCCTCATACCTGTTCTCTAACCTCTAACACTATTCTACCCACTTCATCCCAACTTACCTGCCCTCATACCTGTTCTCTAACCTCTAACACTATTCTACCCACTTCATCCCAACTTACCTGCCCTCATACCTGTTCTCTAACCTCTAACAACACTATTCTACCCACTACATCCCAACTTACCTGCCCTCATACCTGTTCTCTAACCTCTAACACTATTCTACCCACTTCATCCCAACTTACCTGCCCTCATACCTGTTCTCTAACCTAACACTATTCTACCCACTTCATCCCAACTTACCTGCCCTCATACCTGTTCTCTAACCTCTAACACTATTCTACCCACTTCATCCCAACTTACCTGCCCTCATACCTGTTCTCTAACCTCTAACAACACTATTCTACCCACTTCATTCCAACTTACCTGCCCTCATACCTGTTCTCTAACCTCTAACACTATTCTACCCACTTCATCCCAACTTACCTGCCCTCATACCTGTTCTCTAACCTCTAACAACACTATTCTACCCACTTCATCCCAACTTACCTGCCCTCATACCTGTTCTCTAACCTCTAACACTATTCTACCCACTTCATCCCAACTTACCTGCCCTCATACCTGTTCTCTAACCTAACAACACTATTCTACCCACTACATCCCAACTTACCTGCCCTCATACCTGTTCTCTAACCTCTAACACTATTCTACCCACTTCATCCCAACTTACCTGCCCTCATACCTGTTCTCTAACCTCTAACACTATTCTACCCACTTCATCCCAACTTACCTGCCCTCATACCTGTTCTCTAACCTAACAACAATATTCTACCCACTTCATCCCAACTTACCTGCCCTCATACCTGTTCTCTAACCTCTAACCTAACACTATTCTATCCACTTCATCCCAACTTACCTGCCCTCATACCTGTTCTCTAACCTCTAACAACACTATTCTACCCACTTCATCCCAACTTACCTGCCCTCATACCTGTTCTCTAACCTCTAACAACACTATTCTTCCCACTTCATCCCAACTTACCTGCCCTCATACCTGTTCTCTAACCTCTAACAACACTATTCTACCCACTTCATCCCAACTTACCTGCCCTCATACCTGTTCTCTAACCTCTAACAACACTATTCTACCCACTTCATCCCAACTTACCTGCCCTCATACCTGTTCTCTAACCTCTAACACTATTCTACCCACTTCATCCCAACTTACCTGCCCTCATACCTGTTCTCTAACCTCTAACACTATTCTACCCACATCATCCCAACTTACCTGCCCTCATACCTGTTCTCTAACCTCTAACAACACTATTCTACCCACTTCATCCCAACTTACCTGCCCTCATACCTGTTCTCTAACCTCTAACAACACTCTTCTACCCACTTCATCCCAACTTACCTGCCCTCATACCTGTTCTCTAACCTCTAATAACACTATTCTACCCACTTCATCCCAACTTACCTGCCCTCATACCTGTTCTCTAACCTCTAACACTATTCTACCCACTTCATCCCAACTTACCTGCCCTCATACCTGTTCTCTAACCTCTAACACTATTCTACCCACTTCATCCCAACTTACCTGCCCTCATACCTGTTCTCTAACCTCTAACACTATTCTACCCACTTCATCCCAACTTACCTGCCCTCATACCTGTTCTCTAACCTCTAACACTATTCTACCCACTTCATCCCAACTTACCTGCCCTCATACCTGTTCTCTAACCTCTAACACTATTCTACCCACTTCATCCCAACTTACCTGCCCTCATACCTGTTCTCTAACCTAACAACACTATTCTACCCACTTCATCCCAACTTACCTGCCCTCATACCTGTTCTCTAACCTCTAACACTATTCTACCCACTTCATCCCAACTTACCTGCCCTCATACCTGTTCTCTAACCTCTAACACTATTCTACCCACTTCATCCCAACTTACCTGCCCTCATACCTGTTCTCTAACCTAACACTATTCTACCCACTTCATCCCAACTTACCTGCCCTCATACCTGTTCTCTAACCTCTAACAACACTATTCTACCCACTTCATCCCAACTTACCTGCCCTCATACCTGTTCTCTAACCTCTAACACTATTCTACCCACTTCATCCCAACTTACCTGCCCTCATACCTGTTCTCTAACCTCTAACACTCTTCTACCCACTACATCCCAACTTACCTGCCCTCATACCTGTTCTCTAAACTCTAACACTATTCTACCCACTTCATCCCAACTTACCTGCCCTCATACCTGTTCTCTAACCTAACACTATTCTACCCACTTCATCCCAACTTACCTGCCCTCATACCTGTTCTCTAACCTCTAACACTATTCTACCCACTTCATCCCAACTTACCTGCCCTCATACCTGTTCTCTAACCTCTAACACTATTCTACCCACTACATCCCAACTTACCTGCCCTCATACCTGTTCTCTAACCTCTAACAACACTATTCTACCCACTTCATCCCAACTTACCTGCCCTCATACCTGTTCTCTAACCTCTAACACTATTCTACCCACTTCATCCCAACTTACCTGCCCTCATACCTGTTCTCTAACCTCTAACAACACTATTCTACCCACTTCATCCCAACTTACCTGCCCTCATACCTGTTCTCTAACCTCTAACACTATTCTACCCACTACATCCCAACTTACCTGCCCTCATACCTGTTCTCTAACCTCTAACAACACTATTCTACCCACTTCATCCCAACTTACCTGCCCTCATACCTGTTCTTTAACCTCTAACAACACTATTCTACCCACTTCATCCCAACCTACCTGCCCTCATACCTGTTCCCTAACCTCTAACAACACTATTCTACCCACTACATCCCAACTTACCTGCCCCCATACCTGTTCTCTAACCTCTAACAACACTATTCTACCCACTTCATCCCAACTTACCTGCCCTCATACCTGTTCTCTAACCTAACACTATTCTACCCACTTCATCCCAACTTACCTGCCCTCATACCTGTTCTCTAACCTCTAACAACACTATTCTACCCACTTCATCCCAACTTACCTGCCCTCATACCTGTTCTCTAACCTCTAACACTATTCTACCCACTTCATCCCAACTTACCTGCCCTCATACCTGTTCTCTAACCTCTAACACTATTCTACCCACTTCATCCCAACTTACCTGCCCTCATACCTGTTCTCTAACCTAACACTATTCTACCCACTTCATCCCAACTTACCTGCCCTCATACCTGTTCTCTAACCTCTAACACTATTCTACCCACTTCATCCCAACTTACCTGCCCTCATACCTGTTCTCTAACCTCTAACACTCTTCTACCCACTACATCCCAACTTACCTGCCCTCATACCTGTTCTCTAAACTCTAACACTATTCTACCCACTTCATCCCAACTTACCTGCCCTCATACCTGTTCTCTAACCTAACACTATTCTACCCACTTCATCCCAACTTACCTGCCCTCATACCTGTTCTCTAACCTCTAACACTATTCTACCCACTTCATCCCAACTTACCTGCCCTCATACCTGTTCTCTAACCTCTAACACTATTCTACCCACTACATCCCAACTTACCTGCCCTCATACCTGTTCTCTAACCTCTAACAACACTATTCTACCCACTTCATCCCAACTTACCTGCCCTCATACCTGTTCTCTAACCTCTAACACTATTCTACCCACTTCATCCCAACTTACCTGCCCTCATACCTGTTCTCTAACCTCTAACAACACTATTCTACCCACTTCATCCCAACTTACCTGCCCTCATACCTGTTCTCTAACCTCTAACACTATTCTACCCACTACATCCCAACTTACCTGCCCTCATACCTGTTCTCTAACCTCTAACAACACTATTCTACCCACTTCATCCCAACTTACCTGCCCTCATACCTGTTCTTTAACCTCTAACAACACTATTCTACCCACTTCATCCCAACCTACCTGCCCTCATACCTGTTCCCTAACCTCTAACAACACTATTCTACCCACTACATCCCAACTTACCTGCCCCCATACCTGTTCTCTAACCTCTAACAACACTATTCTACCCACTTCATCCCAACTTACCTGCCCTCATACCTGTTCTCTAACCTAACACTATTCTACCCACTTCATCCCAACTTACCTGCCCTCATACCTGTTCTCTAACCTCTAACAACACTATTCTACCCACTTCATCCCAACTTACCTGCCCTCATACCTGTTCTCTAACCTCTAACACTATTCTACCCACTTCATCCCAACTTACCTGCCCTCATACCTGTTCTCTAACCTCTAACACTATTCTACCCACTTCATCCCAACTTACCTGCCCTCATACCTGTTCTCTAACCTCTAACACTATTCTACCCACTTCATCCCAACTTACCTGCCCTCATACCTGTTCTCTAACCTCTAACACTATTCTACCCACTTCATCCCAACTTACCTGCCCTCATACCTGTTCTCTAACCTCTAACACTATTCTACCCACTTCATCCCAACTTACCTGCCTTCATACCTGTTCTCTAACCTCTAACACTATTCTACCCACTTCATCCCAACTTACCTGCCCTCATACCTGTTCTCTAACCTAACAACACTATTCTACCCACTTCATCCCAACTTACCTGCCCTCATACCTGTTCTCTAACCTAACAACACTATTCTACCCACTTCATCCCAACTTACCTGCCCTCATACCTGTTCTCTAACCTCTAACACTATTCTACCCACTTCATCCCAACTTACCTGCCCTCATACCTGTTCTCTAACCTCTAACACTATTCTACCCACTTCATCCCAACTTACCTGCCCTCATACCTGTTCTCTAACCTCTAACACTATTCTACCCACTTCATCCCAACTTACCTGCCCTCATACCTGTTCTCTAACCTCTAACACTATTCTACCCACTTCATCCCAACTTACCTGCCCTCATACCTGTTCTCTAACCTCTAACAACACTATTCTACCCACTTCATCCCAACTTACCTGCCCTCATACCTGTTCTCTAACCTCTAACACTATTCTACCCACTTCATCCCAACTTACCTGCCCTCATACCTGTTCTCTAACCTCTAACACTATTCTACCCACTTCATCCCAACTTACCTGCCCTCATACCTGTTCTCTAACCTCTAACACTATTCTACCCACTTCATCCCAACTTACCTGCCCTCATACCTGTTCTCTAACCTCTAACACTATTCTACCCACTTCATCCCAACTTACCTGCCCTCATACCTGTTCTCTAACCTCTAACACTATTCTACCCACTTCATCCCAACTTACCTGCCCTCATACCTGTTCTCTAACCTCTAACAACACTATTCTACCCACTTCATCCCAACTTACCTGCCCTCATACCTGTTCTCTAACCTCTAACACTATTCTACCCACTTCATCCCAACTTACCTGCCCTCATACCTGTTCTCTAACCTCTAACAACACTATTCTACCCACTTCATCCCAACTTACCTGCCCTCATACCTGTTCTCTAACCTCTAACACTATTCTACCCACTTCATCCCAACTTACCTGCCCTCATACCTGTTCTCTAACCTCTAACACTATTCTACCCACTTCATCCCAACTTACCTGCCCTCATACCTGTTCTCTAACCTCTAACACTATTCTACCCACTTCATCCCAACTTACCTGCCCTCATACCTGTTCTCTAACCTAACAACACTGTTCTACCCACTTCATCATAACTTACCTGCCCTTATACCTGTTCTCATTCTAACACTATTCTACCCACTTCATCCCAACTTACCTGCCCTCATACCTGTTCTCTAACCTCTAACACTATTCTACCCACTTCATCCCAACTTACCTGCCCTCATACCTGTTCACTAACCTCTAATGCTATTCTACCCACTTTATCCCAACTTACCTGCCCTCATACCTTTTTACTAACCTCTAACGCTATTCTACCCACTTTATCCCAACTTACCTGCACTCATACCTGTTCTCTAACCTCTAACACTATTCTACCCACTTCATCCCAACTTACCTGCCCCCATACCTGTTCTCTAACCTCTAACAACACTATTCTACCCACTTCATCCCAACTTACCTGCCCTCATACCTGTTCTCTAACCTAACAACACTATTCTACCCACTTCATCCCAACTTACCTGCCCTCATACCTGTTCTCTAACCTCTAACACTATTCTACCCACTTCATCCCAACTTACCTGCCCTCATACCTGTTCTCTAACCTCTAACAACACTATTCTACCCACTTCATCCCAACTTACCTGCCCTCATACCTGTTCTCTAACCTAACACTATTCTACCCACTTCATCCCAACTTACCTGCCCTCATACCTGTTCTCTAACCTCTAACAACACTATTCTACCCACTTCATCCCAACTTACCTACCCTCATACCTGTTCTCTAACCTCTAACACTATTCTACCCACTTCATCCCAACTTACCTGCCCTCATACCTGTTCTCTAACCTAACAACACTATTCTACCCACTTCATCCCAACTTACCTGCCCTCATACCTGTTCTCTAACCTCTAACACTATTCTACCCACTTCATCCCAACTTACCTACCCTCATACCTGTTCTCTAACCTCTAACACTATTCTACCCACTACATCCCAACTTACCTGCCCTCATACCTGTTCTCTAACCTAACAACACTATTCTACCCACTTCATCCCAACTTACCTGCCCTCATACCTGTTCTCTAACCTATAACAACACTATTCTACCCACTTCATCCCAACTTACCTACCCTCATACCTGTTCTCTAACCTCTAACACTATTCTACCCACTACATCCCAACTTACCTGCCCTCATACCTGTTCTCTAACCTCTAACAACACTATTCTACCCACTTCATCCCAACTTACCTGCCCTCATACCTGTTCTCTAACCTCTAACACTATTCTACCCACTTCATCCCAACTTACCTGCCCTCATACCTGTTCTTTAACCTCTAACAACACTATTCTACCCACTTCATCCCAACTTACCTGCCCTCATACCTGTTCTCTAACCTCTAACAACACTATTCTACCCACTTCATCCCAACTTACCTGCCCTCATACCTGTTCTCTAACCTCTAACAACACTATTCTACCCACTTCATCCCAACTTACCTGCCCTCATACCTGTTCTCTAACCTAACAACACTATTCTACCCACTTCATCTCTTAAATAACCAAGTCAGAGGACTGAATCTCTTTCAGTACTGTAACACTAATTGTATTGTTACCAGACAAGGAGCAATCATTTGAATCTCTAAATAAAAAATTTTGTGCAGCAGACTTTAACACTAAATATGTAGCTGGCCAAATGTCTTTGATAATGATGAAAACAATATACAATCAAAATATATCATGATGATAAGATAACAATTACTGAATCAAAGACTGAATGTTATATCCTCAATATATTGCCATAGGATAAATTATTATTTAATGTATTCTGATTGAAGTGTTTAAAGTTTTGTTTCTTCTTGGGTTATGTTATCTACGGTATGAATAAATGTTTATCAAGAGGTTCTACCATTGAAATATTTTTACATTCATAATTTAAATTTCAAGAACTGGTCCTATAACTTCTTTAACATTAAAAAACATTAGCACGATCCTTGCTTTCACAGCCTGGGAATATTAATGTAACATTATCAAGTATTTACAAGGGTAGACTAGCTTAAAATATTTACTGCATATATTTATCTGTCGTATTTGATTATACCCTGTTACTACATAACAAAAATATTTAGTTTTCAAAGACCTCATGACAAATTACCTCCCTTTATGGCTTATGACATCCCTCTAACTGATATAATAAATCACAATGTTTATACTTAAACCTATCCAAAACTGACTGCTAAAACATCATCTAGTATTAGTTTGTTTCTTAAATGTATAAATATTTAAGTAGTCAATTTTCATGTGGGATTAAAAAGCTGCTGTCCACTTGCCTGTCCACTTGCCTGTCGTCTTGCCTGTCGTCTTGCCTGTCGTCTTGCCTGTCGTCTTGCCTGTCGTCTTGCCTGTCGTCTTGCCTGTCGTCTTGCCTGTCGTCTTGCCTGTCGTCTTGCCTGTCGTCTTGCCTGTCGTCTTGCCTGTCGTCTTGCCTGTCGTCTTGCCTGTCGTCTTGCCTGTCGTCTTGCCTGTCGTCTTGCCTGTCGTCTTGCCTGTCGTCTTGCCCGTCCACTTGCCCGTCCACTTGCCCGTCCACTTGCCCGTCCACTTGCCCGTCCACTTGCCTGTCCACTTGCCTGTCCACTTGCCTGTCCTCTTTGCCTGTCCACTTGCCTGTCCTCTAGCTAGCCACTGACCAGACCACTAACCACATTACTAACAACAGTAGGGGCTACTAACCACACTAACACTACTAACACACAACTAACCCAAACCGCGCTACTAACCTGACACTAACCTCTGATCAGTGGGACTACAGGAAATATTTTTTTCCAGAACTTCACTGATGTACGTTATCAATAAATCCCTTGTCAAGCCTTGTTAAGTTCCCTAAATTGTCTAGCTGTCAATGATCTAATGACCTAATCTTAACTCACTAATACTAGATGATCCATCCCATCCCTTTAATATATTATGAATACATTTGTTTAAACAGTTTCTTGTTTTTACTTGGGCTTGTGTTGTCTACTGTGAATAAATTTAATTAGCTACATATCCCTTTCTTGTCAAGAACCTGGGTTTATTTAGATAGTGGAGATGGGGGAGTGGGACATGAAAGTCCCTATAGCATGAATTCTTTATATTCTTGTATCTCATTCTCTTTTTGGGAACAGTTTTGAAAAGGCTAATTCAATATTTATTTGCTATCCATGATAAATAGATTTACAGTACTGCATTTAAACATATTTTTATGAATTATTTAAAAATTAAACATTTCACAGCAAGTAATTTTTTAGCAAAACGTTTATTTTGAATTGTTTTCACCATTTATAAAATTAAACTGACCTTATTTTGAGTGTTATGTTTACTTTTCTCCATAAACTGAATTTTTCTACTGCTTATAGTCAAATGCTAAATCAGATGTAGTTTATACATCTTTGACCTTGCCACTTTTGATTCTACTCACTTATTATATAATAGGTTGTTTTTTGTTTTAAAATACCTCTTGTGAAAAATTACCTGCCTCTTTCTAAATACCTTTCACTAATTAAAACAGAAGTCTTTTAATACTTAAACCTTTTTCAAAGCCAATTGGTGTAGCATCTTCTAGTATTAGACTGTTAGATATAATTTTTTTTTCATTCCAAAATGGAAATTAGGTGATAATAAATGTACTGTCCACTTGCCTGTCCTCTTGTCTGTCCACTTGCCTGTCCACTTGCCTGTCCACTTGCCTGTCCTCTTGCCTGTCCACTTGCCTGTCCACTTGCCTGTCCACTTGCCTGTCCACTTGCCTGTCCACTTGCCTGTCCACTTGCCTGTCCTCTTGCCCGTCCTCTTGCCTGTCCTCTTGCCGGCCACTGACCAGACCACTAACCACATTACTAACAACAGTAGGGGCTACTAACCACACTAACACTACTAACACACTACTAACCCAAACCGTGCTACTAACCTGACACTAACCTCTGATCAGTGGGACTACAAGAATAATTTTATTCCAGAACTTTGCCAGAGTAGTAAACATAAACCCTAGATAATCCAAGTCAAGCCTTAATAAATTCCCTCTAATTCTCTATCCCTCAATGATCCAAGTTATCCTAAGTATAATGTTAACTGTCTAATACTAGAAGATCCATGCCATCAGTTGAATAACTTTAATACACTAGTCTACCCACTCCATCTCTTAAATAACCACATCAGAGGATCAACTCTAATGTTTCAGTAGTGATAAAACATTTTAATCTTTGATGCTCCTGTAGTATAGCACATTATTTTGAGAATTGTTTTGCAAATGCTGTTTTAATTATCTTTTACAATCCTTAATAAATGTATAGTATTGCATTTAAAAATATTTTAATGGGTTATTACATTTTGCAAAAGTTTTAAAAGTAATTTATGTTGCCAGTAATTTAGAGAAAGTTTTGCAATTTATAATAATTATGAAATGTTTTAATAATTTAATTAAACATTGATTTTTCAGTTTTAGTATTTGATGCTGAAATTTCTTATTAGAATATTTCCATTACATATCTATTAGCATTGCTACATGCACTGCAAATTTTTTCCACATTCCCAATCTAAATCGAATCTGGTTAACATTTAGTGGGGTAGTGGGAGTACTGCAAGAATGGCCATAATGCATACATTTTTCTTAGACATAACCTTTAGTAGAACAGCTTAAAAAAAGGCTAATTAAAGATTGATCAGATTTACATGTAAATATATTGTTCACTTTTGTAATTCTTTTCCAGCAGTTTTGTATTCCTATATTTATCAGCTGTTTTGTATTCCTATCTTTCAGCTGTTTTGTAATCCTTGTTGGGCAATTCTATCTTTATTGCTGGAATTTGTCTCTAGCAAAAGTTTCTAATTTGCTAATATAACAATTCCAATTCCGGGTAGATGTGGACTCGTTAGCCTTGGTCGGCAACCCGTCTAGGAGAGAAAACTCCGAAATCAAACACCTGCTGCCTTGTAGGTCGCCCTTGGTTGGGTAAAGGCTATGGAAGCAAATCCTATACAAAACAAAGTAGGGGTCAAGTAGAATTAGCTTAGAAAAAGGAAAATTAAATTTATTATAGGTAGTTAAAAATAGCAATCATCTACAATTACGTGGTTAAAATGGTCATTTTAGTGGGGTGGGTCTAGGGGAGGTTACAAAGTTAAATAATTATATTCAGCCAAAATGTTACTACTTAGAATTATTTTTAAGTAGTGAACACTTGTTTGACTGCTAAATTAAACTGATTGTTGAAGCGTAGCCTATTTTAACACTAAGTACTTTACTGGCCAAAACATTGTTTACGTTTCTTTAACTTTGTGTTGGTAGTTCCAGATCTCACCTAAAACCTGGGACCCAGACTAGGGGCACCATAGCCTCTCTGGCACAATGTTTTGTTACAACAAGAGTTGTATAGCCTTCTATATAAAAATCCTAACCTGCCCTTACTTGCCTAACACAGACTTTCCTCTTTCCTACCCTCTTGTCCTCTCTTACCTGCCATTTTACCTTTCTCTATTCTGTCCTCTTGTCTATCCTATTGCCTACCCTCCTGTCTGTCATTTTGACTGTCATCTTTACTGTCCCCTCATGCCCTGCCATCTTTACTCTCTTCTAAACTCTTCTTGACTGTCTTTTTTCCTTTCCTTGCCTGATCTCTAGCCATAGCATTTGTTTTTTACTGTTGATCACTAATCTGTAGCAACCTGTTTAATTTTGTTTCTACATGGTGCTCTTACTTGTAGCTTACATAAATTCAGTGCACATTTTTGATACATCAATAATACCTTTCTATTAAATTTTGACTTATTCTCTTTTGCTGTTTACCAATGAAAGCTTCTCATATATTTTTTTAGCTCTTAGTGTTTGAAGCCATTTTTTCTCTGTTGTAGCATATTTAGAACAGTTGGGTAGGTTTTTTTTTTTTTATATAATATATTAATAATGATAAATTTGACTAGTCCTACTCAATCAGATGTTCTAAATATATCTATATCCATTCATTATTTGAGTGGAGTTGTGTGTTTGTGCGGGCACAAGCACACAACACCTTGCACCTGTTGTGATTTGTGCAGCTGATTGTGTAGCTCTACAAATTTAAAACCATTTTCTATTGTTTTTAATAAGTGAAATGTTTAGTTTTATATTTTGTATTTCCACCAATGCTTTTGAGGCAAGGTTTACCTCATTGATGGGGGAGAGATGCAAAACATTTTTAAGTACTGAATTTCGGTTGACTAATAATTGCTCAAAACAGTTTCAGTTAGTGAAATCTGGATAGTAACTGTCTAATCAAAATAATGCATGAGTGGGCCCACCTTTAGATTGTTACTCTGATAGATTTCTGATGTGTGTATTAAGTTTACACAATTGACTGGATTTTTTTTTTTTTCATATCATAAACTTAAATGTAAGTAAATTGGACTACTTAATCAGGTGTGGGTAATCCATTCATTATTTGAGTGGGGGAGTTGTCTATGTGTAAAGATGTACTAAAATAATTTTCACCTGGTGTGGTGTTCCATCTGCAGCTGATTCTTTAGTTTAATGTAACTTTCAATTAAGTAATGCAATTCTAGCTGTACACATTTATAAATGCAGCCTTATTAAATATTCATCTCACCTGGGATTTGTCCCAGTTCTTATTTAGTCATAAAGCCGAACAGTTTATGTGCATCTCTTAAACCTATTGCTCCACCTTATTTCTATTGTAGTCTAGCTATGTATATGTGTCCAACTTATACTAAGGAAGATTGGTGTGAAATTTTTTAGGACTTCTGTTAGATGAGATTTTATTTTGTAGTACTGCAATAGAGATGCTTTCTTGGTACCTTAAAGTAATGAACCCTTTAAATCAATCAACTACAACATATTTTCCCAATTACCTCATTAACTCTGCTATAGTAACTATTGCTTGAGCACCATTATAGTTAGCTAATGCTTCCAAACTTTATTTTAAATGCACTTTTTTTTAGAGTGTAGCAGAAAATTTAAATGGTCTACTTTAACTTTGTGTTGGTAGTTCCAGATCTTCCCTAAAATCTGGGACCCAGACTAGGGGCACCAGGGCCTCTCTGGCACATAGTTTTGTTACAACAAGAGTTGTATAGCCTTCTATATAAAAATCCTAACCTGCCCTTACCTGCCTAACACCAACTTTCCTCTTTCCTACCCTCTGTCTTCTTGCCTTTCATCTTGATTGCAAACTTGTCTGTCCTCTCACCTTCCTTTTTTACCTGTCCTCTTGCATGTCTTCTTTACTTTTATCTTTGCCTGATTTCTAGCCATAGCATTTTAAAATCTTTGATCAGTCATCTGTTGCTACCTGTTATTTTTTTTTGTAATTTACATTTTGTCTAAACTTTATAATGTTGTAGCAAGCAGCTCCTAAAACTGACTAATTATGCAGTGTTTTGGTGGAAAATTAATTTAAATGCCTTCACCAAAGATGATACACCTCTTTGTATCAGAATCTGTTCTTTGTACTTCTGTTTTTTTTAAATAATCTATCTTTTTCAGCTGTTATCCTTGTTAGGTAATTCTATCTTTTTTTGCTGAAATTTGTTGTCTCTAGCAAAAGTTTCTAATTTACTTAAAAAACAATTCCAATTCCGGGTAGATGTGGACTCGTTAGCCTTGGTCGGCAACCCGTCTAGGAGAGAAAACTCCGAAATCAAACACCTGCTGCCTTGTAGGTCGCCCTTGGTTGGGTAAAGGCTATGGAAGCAAATCCAATACAAACCAAAGTAGGGGTCAAGTAGAAATAGCTCAGAAAAAGGAAAATTAAATTTAGGTGGTTAAAAATAGCAATCATTTATGATTACATGGTTAAAATGGACATTTTAGTGGGGTGGGTCTAGGGGAGGTTACAAAGTTACTTAAAATTATTTGTCACTTCTGCACACTGCTGTATGATTGCTAAATTAAACTGATTGTTGCATTGTATTCTCAGTAACTATATTACTGGCCAAACATCTTTGATGATAAAAAAGTTTTATTCATCCAAATCTATCATAGTAATGTTCATAACTAAATCAAAGACAAAATGTAACACTGATTACCATGGACATATTTTTCCTGATGTCTAGCCTGTACTCTTGCCTGGCCTCCTCTCTGCACTCCTGTCCACCTACAATCCTTATCTTCCCTCCACACATTCTCTCTCAATTACCTCATTAACTCTGCTATAGCAGCTATTGTTTCAGCACCAATATATTAGTGGGTTGTTTTTAATAAATGATATGAATTTCACAACAATTTTTGTTGTAGCAAGCAGCTCCTAAAACTGAGTGTGCAGTGTTTTGGTGGGAAAGAAAATTAATTTAAATACTTTCATCAAAGATAATACAAATCTCTGCATTAGAATCTGTTATTTGTACTTTTATGTTTTTTATTTCTATCTTTTTCAGCTGTTTTGTGTTCCTTGTTAATTCTATCTTTTTCAGTTACTGTAATATTTTGTAATTGTCCAATTTTCACTGGAATTTGTTGTCTCTGGCAAAAATTTCAAATTTTCTAGTATAACAATTCCAATTCCGGGTAGATGTGGACTCGTTAGCCTTGGCTGGCTGCCCGTCTAGGAGAGAACTCCAAAATGAAACACCTGCTGCCTTGTAGGTCGCCCTTGGTTGGGTAAAGGCTATGGAAGCAAATCCTAAACAAACCAAAGTAGGGGTCAAGTAGAATTATCTCAGAAAAAGGAAAATTAAATAATCTATAAACACATGGTTAAAATTGTTAATTTTAGTGGGGTAGGTCTAGGGGAGGTTACTAAGTTAATTATAGTCAACCAAAATGTTACTACTTAAAATTATTTGTAAGTTATGCACACTGGGCGGACTGATAATTTAAACTGATTGTTGTGATGCTACTTTAACACTAAATTAAATTATATATTATTGGCCAAGACATGGTCTACGTTTTCTCCAATTGTTAATGATCTGTTGGTAGATCCTGATCTTCCCTAAAATCTGGGACACAGACTAGGGGCACCAGGGCCTCTCTGGCACATAGTTTTGTTACAACAAGAGTTGTATAGCCTTCTATATAAAAATCCTAATCAGCCCTTACCTGCCTAATACCGAAGTTCCTCTTTCCTACCCTCTTGTCTTCTCTCTTACCTGCCATTTTACCTCCCTCTTTCCTGTCCTCTTGTCTATCCTATTGCCTGCCCTCCTGTCTGTCATTTTGACTGTCATCTTTACTGTCCCCTTTACTCTTGCCCTGCCATCTTTACTCTCCTCTAAACTCTTCTTGACTATCTTTTTTCCTTTCCTTGCCTGATCTCTTGCCATAGCATTTTTTTTTACTGTTGATCAGTTGTCTGTAGCAATCTGTTTGATTTTGTTTCTACATTTTCATGGTGCTCTTACTTGTAGCTTACACAAATTCAGTGCACATTTTTGATACATCAATAATACCTTTCTATTAAATTTTGACTGATTCTCTTTTGCTAGTTACCAATGAAAGCTTCTCATTTATTTTTTAGCTCTAAGTCTTTGAAGCCATTTTTTTTCTGTTGAAGCATATTTTCAACAGTTGGCTAGGTTGTTTCCACTATTTGTTTTCATATAATATATTAATCTTAAATTTCAAAAGTCCTACTCAATCAGGTGTAAATACATGTCTATATCCATTCATGTGGAGTTGTGTGTGTGTAAAGGGGCCCAAGCACACATTACTTTTCACCTGTTGGGGTATTACATCTGCAGCTGATTGTGTAGCTCTACAAATTTAAAAGCATTTTCTATTATGTTTTTAATAAGTTCAATATTTAGTTGTATATTTTGTATTGCCACCAAACCTTTTGAGGCAAGGTTTACCTCATTGTTGGGGAAAGATGCAAAACATTTATTTACTGAATTTCAATTGACTAATTATTCATAAAAACAATTTCAGTTAAGGAAATCTGGATAGTAACTGTCTAATCTAATTGATGCATCTGTAGGCCTTCAGTGTAGATTAATGTTACTCTAACAGATTTCTGTTGTGATTTTATTTACACAATTAGCTGGATTTTGTTATTAATGAATTTATTTTGTCCAAATTCTAATTTAGTCATAAAATGTGCATCTCTTAAACTCATTGGCCTCTGCCTTATTTCTATTGTAGTCTAGCTATGTATACGTGTCCAACTTATACTAATAGGGTGTAAATAAGGAAGATTGGTGTGAATTCTTTAGAACTTATGTTAGATTATTATATTGTAAAATTTCCATAGAGATGCTTTCTTGGTACCTCAAAGTAATGAACCGTTTAAATCAATCAACTACAACACATGTTCCCAATTACCTCATGACCTCTGCTGTAGTAGCTATTGTTTGATCACTATTATAGATAATGTTTTCAAAAAAAAATTTAAATGCACTTTTTTTA
This sequence comes from Physella acuta, assembly GCF_028476545.2. Lineage (NCBI taxonomy): Eukaryota > Metazoa > Mollusca > Gastropoda > Physidae > Physella > Physella acuta. The sequence goes on from NW_026732323.1 coordinate 1,054,819, forward strand.
GAATGTAGCAGAAAATTTAAATATTCTACATTTACATTGTGTTGGTAGTCCCAGATCTTGCCTAAAATCTGGGACCCAGACTAGGGGCACCAGGGCCTCTCTGGCACAATGTTTTGTTACAACAAGAGTTGTATAGCCTTCTATCTAAAAATCCTAACCTGCCCTTATCTGCCTAACACCAACTTTCCTCTTTCCTACCCTCTGTCTGTCCTCTAGCCTTTCATCTTGCTTGCAAACTTGTCTGACCTCTTAACTGCCCTCTTGACTGCCCTCTTGTCTATCCTATTGTCTATCCTCTTATCTATCCTCTAAACTGCCCTCTTAACTGTCTTCTTGCCCTGCCCTCTTTCTCTTCTCTAAACTGTTCTGAGACTGACACTATCGCAACTGTCATTTTGACAAAGCTGGTTAATTCTTTATATGCCTTATTACACATGTAAAGCATTTATTTATATTCAACCTAATTATTGTATCTTTGGTTTTGCAAGTTTAATTATTCATACATGTTTTAGTCTAGCAGATAAAATGTTTAGGTCATTGTAAAGCCAGGCCCTGAAACAAACTTACCAGATGTGCCATTGTAAAAGTCTATTGGTGAAGATAGCTGCTAATGTGGTCCACCCTCAAACAAGCATCCCAGATGAGTGCCATTCTAAGTCTATTGGTGAAGAAAGCTGCTAATGTGGTCCATCCTCAAAACAAGCATCCCAGATGAGTGCCATTCTAAAAGTCTATTGGTGAAGAAAGCTGCTAATGTGGTCCACCCTCAAAACAAGCATCCCAGATGAGTGCCATTCTAAAAGTCTATTGGTGAAGAAAGCTGCTAATGTGGTCCATCCTCAAAACAAGCATATACAAGCTATAGGTAATTACATTTTGCTATACAGTACAAATTGACAGTATGTTACAGGAAGTTGGTAATTGTAGATGTTATTATTAGCTGATAACACCAGTAAATTCATGTCCTGCTAGCTTAGTCTTTTCTGTATATACACATTTTAGTGCTGTTTAATTAGATATAAAGTTTAAAAATTGTCTTGAAATAACTTTTTTTTTTCTTTTTTTTTTGTGTTGCAGGAAAGATTTTAGAAGCTGTTGAACTTAGGAACTTTTTACCAAAAGAAAGATATAAAAATTGACAGATTGAAGACCAATAGGATTTCACTACAACAAGTTTCATTCCAGAATATTAAGAAATCTTCATGAAAAGGGCCTACCTAATTAGTACCAACCCATCCATATATACAGGGAAATAATCATCAAATAGAAATTGAGGACTGTGTTCTCCCTTTGTTAATAGTTAACATATTCTTTAAAGTTATTGCTGAGCCAATGAGGAAGTAGGATAGTTTGGATGGTTGACAGAGATAAAACCTTTGTATGTTTTTTAACCTTTACAGAATTTTAATTTATAACAGTATCAAAATGTACATGGCTTTTGTATGAAGTTTATAGACATGATTTTTTGTGTGTAGCCCACAAGGCTTTTGTATGAAATCTATACTTTTTTTTGTGTGTAACCCACAAGGCTTTTGTATGAAATCTATACTTTTTTTTGTGTGTAACCCGCAAGGCTTTTGTATGAAATCTATACTTTTTTTTGTATAGCTTGCTAAGCTTTTGTATTAAATCTATACTTGCTTTTGTATAGCTTGCTAAGCTTTTGTATGAAGTCTACAGATGTATTCTTTTCATCTTTTAAATACTGTGTAAGCCTACGGTACATGGTTATCTGAATTACTTGTATTGTTTTTTTCCCTAGTGGAGTCTACTGTAGGTGTACTTCAATATTTTTTCTATGGTTATCTGAATTACCTGTATTGTTTTTTTCCCTAGTGGAGTCTACTGTAGGTGTACTTCAATATTTTTTCTATGGTTATCTGAATTACCTGTATTGTTTTTTCCCTAGTGGAGTACTGTAGGTGTACTTCAATATTTTTTCTATGGTTATCTGAATTACCTGTATTGTTTTTTCCCTAGTGGAGTCTACTGTAGGTGTACTTCAATATTTTTTCTATGGTTAATCTGAATTACCTGTATTGTTTTTTCCCTAGTGGAGTACTGTAGGTGTACTTCAATATTTTTTCTATGGTTATCTGAATTACCTGTATTGTTTTTTCCCTAGTGGAGTCTACTGTAGGTGTACTTCAATATTTTTTCTATGGTTATCTGAATTACCTGTATTGTTTTTTCCCTAGTGGAGTCTACTGTAGGTGTACTTCAATATTTTTTCTATGGTTATCTGAATTACCTGTATTGTTTTTTCCCTAGTGGAGTCTACTGTAGGTGTACTTCAATATTTTTTCTATGGTTATCTGAATTACCTGTATTGTTTTTTCCCTAGTGGAGTACTGTAGGTGTACTTCAATATTTTTTCTATGGTTATCTGAATTACCTGTATTTTTTTTTCCCTAGTGGAGTCTACTGTAGGTGTACTTCAATATTTTTTCTATGGTTATCTGAATTACCTGTATTGTTTTTTCCCTAGTGGAGTCTACTGTAGGTGTACTTCAATATTTTTCTTCCCCTAACGAGGTCATGGGGCAGCTAAAGGTGGCACCAGAGCCATGCCAGAATATTTGTAATTATTTCTAAATTGTTAATTTCTGTATCATTTAATTTTGGGCAACCCTGTGTTCCTTTTATTTCTCTATTATGAAATTTTGTGGGCAACTATGCTCATTTCATTTCTATTTAATTTTGTGGGAAGCTCTATGTTATACACAGCTTTATACTTTATTTGATTTTTTTTTACATAGAAATTTTGTAATTTTTATTAGCTTTTTACTAAATTTTGTAGTGTTTAATTAAGATCACACTTTTATTTAAAGGTGTTAACCATTTTTTTAGTGTTTAAAATTAAGCAGTTCATCTGAAGTAGATAAATTCATTAATTTGAGAAGTGTTCTGTTTTGGTCGGGGGACCTAACATAAACACTAACCCCAAATGTGATGGATGCATCTTTTCCTCTAATCTTAACTATCAAATCGTCATTGGTACTTCATTCTTCTTCTTGCTGATTACCTCCCTTTCAATCAACTGTTCTGTTTTGCACCCTGCTTTCTATAGTTACTAATCTCTTTAAGATATCTAATGAATATTATCTCTGTGGTTGTCATTTTTCCTAAATGGACATTCATTAAATCTTTGTTTATTCCGTGTTCAAGTAAATCTTAGTCTACCTATTACCTCCCAGTCCAACTTTTTCTGAAACAGATGAGTATGCAGCGCTTACTTATACAATATCTATTATTTTTATTCCTTGTTTATTCATTGATCACTAATCTTTTATGTTCTATTTTACTCTGAAATGAAGCTTTTCATTTGACAGCAGCCTTTTTTGGTTATTTGTCATAACGCACTTCAAATTTACTTTTGTTTTCCAGTGTTTTCTTTAGCAAAAATTCTTGCATCTTGTGAACCAACTTAATGACTGTTTCCTTTTCATGTTTGAAGACTAATTTTTATCTCAACTTAAGCTTTTAGTCAAATGATCAACTCTATGCAAGGATTTAACTGCATATTTTCCTTTATGGTACATTATGACTAGGACTGTAATTAACAATTAGCCACTACCACATTAAAGTCAGTGATGGTCACATTCTGACACTGGCGTAATCAGGCTGACTAGTTAACAAGACATTAGCTGACAATACACAATCAGGCTGACTACTGAAATAGTCACTAGCTGAAGATACACAATCAGGCTGACTACTGAAATAGTCCTAGCTGAATATATACAATCAGGCTGACTACTGAAATAGTCACTAGCTGAAGATACACAATCAGGCTGACTACTGAAATAGTCACAAGCTGAAGATGTACAATCAGGCTGACTAGTTAACAAGACATTAGCTGACAATACACAATCAGGCTGACTAGTTAACAAGACATTAGCTGACAATACACAATCAGGCTGACTAGTTAACAAGACATTAGCTGACAATACACAATCAGGCTGACTACTGAAATAGTCACTAGCTGATGATACACAATCAGGCTGACTACTGAAATAGTCCTAGCTGAATATATACAATCAGGCTGACTACTGAAATAGTCACTAGCTGAAGATACACAATCAGGCTGACTACTGAAATAGTCACAAGCTGAAGATGTACAATCAGGCTGACTACTGAAATAGTCACTAGCTGATGATGCTCAAACAGGCTGACTACTGAAATAGTCACTAGCTGATGATGCTCAAACAGGCTGACTACTGAAATAGTCACTAGCTGAAGATACACAATCAGGCTGACTACTGAAATAGTCACTAGCTGATGATAGTCAGTCTGAAATAGTCACATAGACATAGCTAGGTTGACAAAAAATCAGTCACATTCTGATAAAGTCAGGCCAACCAATGAAACAGTCACACTCTGATGTGTTAGTCAGGCTTACCCATAAAACTGAGTCACACTCTGAGGCCATTCAGGCTGACCATTGCAGCTGTGCTTTATGTGGTTAATGAAGTGGTTGAAACAACAAGCAGGAAATGTTGTTTTAAATACCATACAGCCTTCAATGTGTCATTTTCCTAGCATCCATTTCTGAGTTTCCACAGTTAAGTAATACAATATCAAATTTGAAATTCCAAACCATCCGTCTTAATAGAACAGTTTCATTTTTCTATTGTCTATTTCTGAAAGTTGTAACAGAACTTATAACATATTAATGTTAAACTCCAAACCTTCAAGTAGGCTCTCTAGCCTATTATCTCAGTCAGCCTTTTGTAAATAGACTAGTGTGCCACTCTTTTCTTAATTGACTTGTCAAATTCTGATATTTGATAAACTTCTATTTGTTTGTGGTACTTTCTGTATTAGTAACTATTTTGTTGCTGATAGCTAATGAATCTTTTCTAATGTAGATCAGTTCATTATATTTGACAATTTTACTCGAACTTTTTCAATTGTTCTTTTGTCCTAATTTTTTTTTCTTAAGCTTGCTCTACTTTCAATTATTTTTATTTTCTTTATCTTTCTAAATTTGTAATGTATTTTCATATACATTATCTTTCAATTTAGTTTGCATATTTACTAGTTAATTACTTTTAAAAACTTGCAGTTTTGTTTAAATTTCATTTCATAATTTCAAATGTGTATATATTGTTTTGTATTGTAAACATCACTTGAATTGTTTGAAGTTTCTTTGATTTATTGAAAATTGTGAAACTGTAGTATTTTCATCTAGAACAATCTATCTACCTCAACTTATATTGATCTTTTTAAAGTTTCAAATGTTTTTTTTTCTATTTTACTGTATTTCTGATGGACTACTTTGTAAATTGTAAAAGAATAACAATAGGATAATTTTGTTAAATTACAAATTTAAGTTATGAATCTTCGTTATTGTGTTGTATTCGGCCGACAACACTATCACTTAGACTCAAACTTAATGTGGCTTTAGAACAGTTTTTAGTCTGATTTTTGGTGATTCTTTGTTTTATAAAATGTCTAGGTTTTGAAGTTGTAATTGTGTTGCGTTCAGCCAATAGATACAAGTATTTTCAGTCCCAACAACCCAATTACACTATACTTTTTTTATATGTAGTTTTCTTTGTTTTAATAGTATATCAAGTACAGTTTTGAACCTATGTGACTGTGTACAGTGATCACTACACACTACCATAGGTTCCAACCCAATATCTAGAGCAGGTAGTTATTTAGATGTAAAAATGTTTTCTGCAATACAGTGTAGTTCATTCAGAATATTATTCTTTTTAGTTGTCAAATGTGTGCTCTCATGGTGTGTAGACTGAACAATCATTATTGTATCTTATATTATTTACTGATGCCTGACTGAGGCTGATTTTTTTTCATTGTTTAATAAAGTTTCACTCAAAAAAAAATTCTGATTTGTTTTATAACTTACAAATTGAATGGGCAATTGTAATCATGGTTGAATCAGTCATTACACTATTGCTGCATATGCTGACAGTCCCAAAAAATCTGTGACCTCATCTTTGTGATAGATGCTTTTTCTTAAAATTATCAGATCATAAGCAATACCTTATTATTACCATGAAAACAATTAAACTTTATTTTTAGTGAAGTATTTATTCAATATTTATTGAACTGTAATAATCACCAGTTCAAATTTCCAATAAATATGGCCCTTGATTAAAATCAAGAGAGAAGTTTACCTGTCTAGACCTGATGAGTACACAGGGCAGAGAGGTAAAGATAATGTGTAATGCTGTATTTTAATTGTTGATCTACCTATAAAATCAACACATCGTGTACTGTGATAACATACACTGATAGTTAAAATTATCTCAATAAGTAACCACAGATACTATTGCAATGTTTTTGTTTTTAACTATTTGTTATTCACGAAGGTTTCTTGAAATCATCTAAAAAATTTAGCAATAAAAATAAATCTAATAATAAATTAAATATGCTGTCGTCTAATGAATTGAAGAAAATAAAATGTGCATGAAGTAGCCAAGATAATATAAAATATTTATTTTTTAGTTTTAAATTACAAAACATTTAAAAGCATATAATATTTATTAATAATTCAGTAGTTTAAAACAAAATTGACAATTATCGAAAATTTGTAGACATGTTTGACAATACTTTTCTTTCTAGCTCAAATGTATACTGAGGAATAAAACACAATTCAACAAGTTATTTCATAACTGAATTTCATTTATAAATCCATAAATTATTTTTTTTAAAAGTAATTAAAAGAACCGGGTTGAAATATCCAGAAACAATTTTTTTTTAACTACCAGGTAGTCTACCCACATAGTCCAATACTGCATTAAAAAACAAAAAGTATAAACAGCCAATGGGACAATTTAAAATAGAACATTCTATTGTTTGCAATTATTTGCTTAATAAATCAGCTAATTCTAGAGCTAAGTTCATCAAGCACAGAAGGAATAGTTAGGCTAGTGATAATGGCACAATCATACTTAAATATTTCCAGTTCTTACCTTCAGTCGTTTAAAGTACTAAAATATTCTAAAACCTTATTTTCAATTTGCTGACCATGCTTGTTTGATGATTTTTACCTCCCCACTCCCCCTCCCCCGTCACAAAAAGCCAGAACCCCACCCCCCCCCCCCCCTATAAAATGTCACATCTCAGCCTACAACCCCCCCTCCAAATTGCAGTTGAATTTTTCTTAAAATAGGATATTTTTCCAAAACCTTGTCTGAACTCTGTCAACATAGAGTATTTTTATCAATTCCTAATACTGTTTTCTAAAACACAAAATAACGTCTAAAATTCATTTTCTAATATTTTTTATAATGCAAAAGTGTGACGTCACACCATATGATTCATGAACACACCTCCTACCCCTCATCACAAACTATCACAAAATTATAGACCCCCTCCCCCCTATGAGTGTGACATCATTTATGGACTACCCCGAACACATAGTTTATAATTAATGATATATTTTTCAACTACTTACAGGGTAAACATTGTCATTCACTTTGGAATATTCCAGATTGGATTCCAGCTTGAACAATTACAAAAAAAAGTATTAGTAAGTTTAAGTAAGTATTAGTAGCTGAAAAATTCCGATTATTGGGCAATTTAGCATTTTAAGTTTTTTGTTTTCAGCCTTACTTATATTTTATATGTTAACTAATCCAAAAACAAAACAATTTGTATGATGGTTAAACCCAGTGACAACTATTTGTGCATATATTACATTTTCTTCATTTTAATTAATCACAATTAAAATTAAATAGAAAAACAAACACTAGGGCCTGTGGGTATGATCAATTTTTTTGGCTGTTGGTAAAGCCATTGAATCATGGTTAGCTAAGAGTTGGACACAACAGATGATGGTTTAACTCTTAACAAAATTACCTGATAGAATGCATTGGTTAAAGTTTTGCTGTGCTGTAAACTTTCTGACAATTTAAATGGGACACCTTCAAGCTCAGCAAATCCATGCCCTCTTCCAACTGAAAAGAAGTAATAACATAATTACTTACATTAAACATATAAGATAGATGCAGATGAGAATCACTTTATGGGATCCCAATACAATTTATTTCTTTGTTTTCTTTTAATTGGAGAAGACACAAAAGGAATTAAAACTCAAAAGGTAATCGATTTCACGTTTGGGTATGAACGGTGCATGCTACTCCAAAATTGTTTGTGCAGTTTTTCATTTAACACGGAATCATTTTGCAAATTTAAGAATTCATTGGGAAAGCTGGCAACATCATGGGAGCAGAGAATGGGTAGCGTTCCAATGCAGATTCTTCTTCTTTCAGCTCAGGGAAAATAACACAGTGGTTCGCTTTCAAGAGATTTAAGATGTGAAGAATCCTCTTTCAAATTTTTATTTATCTCACAATCGGATTCATCTATCACACTGCAGAGTTTATCAAACATGGCAATATTTCCGATATTTGTTTTTCTTTGCCAATTTTGCAGCTTTGATAAAAATGCCAAGAGATTATCATGAAAAGAGATAATATTCGTTCATTTTCAGGTAAAGCTTATGTTGATGTTCGAATATATCTGTTGGGTATGATACTCTCTCCTACCACTCTTTGTCGTTAAAGTATTTCAAAAGGTCTTGTTTCCCTTGCACTTCCGAGAACAACTTGATTTCAAGTGTAGAACCTCGTGAACTTTATTCACATCTTTGCACAGTTCTAGAAACAGATGGAGTTTGGAGATCCAGATTTAATATAATTCACGACTTTTATTAGCAATGGAGTCGGAAAAGTCTTGCTGGCGAAGGCATACCGGTGAATCATGCAGTGGATTCCCCTTCATTAGGGAGCTAAATCTTTTACTTTTTTTTGAAAGCCCGATTTTGACCCAAACATGACACACCATCCATACAAACCCCACTGCCGTTTTCTTATTTTAATCATCCAGTTTCAAAAAACGTATTTATTTTCTTCATGATATCTTCACAAAATATCAACTCTTCTTTGCTATCATCCTAATGAATGTATTTCATAAAGACAAGCAACTAGTAACATGAACTCACGTCAATTGATTCGTCAACTTGAAAATCAAACAATGGTGAAAGCTTGATTTCGTTCAAAATTAGTTTTTCAACATCTACGGATGTCTGATAGAGTCTATATCATATGCCACTGAATAGTATTATTAGACAGAGATATTTGTTGCATCTTTACTGCACTGTAATACCAAAGAATTAATTTTACCATCCTCAACATGCAGGGTTTAATGAGATTTTCTCCTATTGTGTGAGGTTTTTTTGCTTGGCAATTTCTAATGCGACTTCATATGATGCTTGCAGTAATGCTGTGTTTTCTTGGTGAAAACTTCATGTTCAATCAAGTCTCTGATGTTTGAAACTAGCTTCATGCCGATGATAGAACTCCATATCATTTTGCTGTGTTCCGAATGACTTGTCTCAAAATGACATTTTATCCTTGAAAGCTTCATAGACTCAAAACTGAGAACAACTTTTCAAAGTTTGCATTGTTTGTTCTCTATTCCATCTCCAGTGAAGTTAGTAAAGCCGAACTTCATATATTTTTCTAAATATTTATGGTTTTTTTCATTGCTAGGGTTTAGTCTACCAGTTGGCGCCCCCCCCCCCCCCCCCAGAAAGCCCTTCAAGTCGTGACCCCCAGTTTGTCTAGATCTAGTAAGTTCAGTTTAGTTAAATTAAGTCAGTTAAGTCAGTGTAGTAATGTCCCGTAGGCGTAATAAAATTTAATAAATTAATACTAAAATGATTTTTAATATTGATTAATACTTTCACTTTGTGATTAGAGTAGACGGTAGACTGTAGACTGACTTAAGTAGACTAGTAGTAGAATCTAGTAGTACAGTAGTAAGCTAAGAATTAGATCTAGATCTACTAAAAAAGTAAAGAGTAAAGTAAATCTGGATCTAGAAAAAATCTAAATTAAAAAGTAAAGGGCAGTAATGATGAGTAATAATGAGTAAGAAAGGCCGACGCCCTTACGAGTACTGACTAGTCATGTAACGAACTTCATCTATCTGATTCTGATGCCGCTTGCCGTACAAAGACATGTCTATTTTTTATTTGATGAAACTAACTAGATCTAGAGTCAATAGATATTTATTAATTTACTAATTAACAACAAGATTTAGCCTGTTAGGCTAGTACTAGGGTCTAGAATCTAGATCTAATTTTTGTTTTTAATCAGACCGATTATTTAGAATGTTGAATGTTAGGGCCTAGCTTAGTTTTGCAATTTTTTCTTTCGTTTCGCTGCATTTTTTTTTTTTTTTACAAAAATGCGAAAAATGCATTGGTTAGGCCTATGTTGACTTGAAAGCTTTCGGTGCTTTCATTCTATTTAAAAGTACATTTATTAAAAGTAATTTTGCTTCTTTCTAACATATCTTCGGGGAGAAGGGGCACTGCATGTCTATCCCCCCCCCCTCAAAATGTGTACATCGTTTTATTGGCCTTCCATTTTATCTTTTGTCTAGCAGAGTAGCACTGTAAATTGTAGGTAAATTTCTTGAAGCTTTGAAGACCTAGTGAATGTGATTGTATTATATATATGAGCAATGGTTTTTTAACTATCTCATTTTAGGCCTATAGAATCATGAGGAACTTGTATTTTTTGAAGCACCCTTCCCCGCCCTCCAAACCGAACAAAATTTGTATTATTTATATTTAAAGCCCCTATAGTAAAATACAAACCTACATACTTCTTACTAATGTCAGAAGGTGTCTCACTCCCAAAAGCAATTGAAAGAAATCCTGCTTAGGCCTATATGGTTATATTTTCAGCTAGGCTAAGCATAACTGTTAAAGCATATTCTTTATTAAAAAAACTGATTATGTATGTTTAATATATAATTTATATATCAATACTGTCTCAGTATATTAAACAACAGATAATAGACCTATACAAGTTATTAGGTGTTATATTAAAAAAATGAAGTAAAATGTAAACAGAAGGCTGGAAATTTCAAATGGGCCTACTTATTACACACAAATATCAACACATTAACCAACTCAGATAATAAGTTTAAGAATTGTTTATTTTAACAAATTAACAGGAATTCTTTGTTTATTAAGTAAATAAACAATCTATTGAAACAAAACTTGCATAAAACCACAATACTTTTTTTTTCTCTAGAAATAATCAACATCTCATAACTATCATAACCAAATTATCACTTCTAGTCAACATAAAAACGCAGCAAAGAATAGATAAGACATTTTATAGGCTCCAATGCCAAACAGTGAAGCAACAAAGCCTTCAGTGATGTGACAAACCAAATTTTGACATGATTAAGGTCCATGCTGCTAGTTTTAAATGTTGTAAACAGCATCATGCACAAAGTGGTTATAATGAGAATGAACATGAAGATGATTCTCAATGAGCTGAAAAAAGGAACTTTCAGATTTCCTGTGGCATACAGCTCAACATTGAAGAGGTCATCTCTGTGATACTCACGCTGAAAATCTGTCTCTTGAGTGTAGGAGTCTGCAATGTTCTGAGATGATAGAGCAATCTAAAAAAAATAGTTAAAAAACAGTACTTAATAATACAGTATACATTTTAGGTTTCACTGTCTGCCATAATCATATTATTTCGAAGTAAAAAAAAAAAAACTGTTTTATACTACTGCACATTTTCATTTATAAAACTATTCATTGTGTAGCTAATCTAGGTACACATTTAATGCCCTCTTCACAATCTGGAAAAAAGCACTATGCATGTCATGTATCCTAAAATTGACTATTTAACACAACTAAATACCAACAAACTCCACATTTTTGTAAATTGAACACTGGGCAGCCTGAGACACCTGGCACAAACTAGCAAACAACATGGCCAGACAGGCATTAGATTGGAACCTAAAAAAATAAACAGGGAGTGATCTCCCCGAAACTTTCTCGAATATTCTTATATAAGACTACAGGGGATAGCAACTCGGAATATAGACATGATTTTTAATCAATTTTTAATTAAACTTTTAAAAATAAAATCTGAGTGAACAGCAAACAATGTGTGTATAATAGTGCAGGATATTAGTACTTTATAAATTCATATGCATTTTTTTAAGAAATCAGAAATAGTGTAAAGTATTACTTCTGGTCGCTGGAAATTACTCAAAATTTGAAAAAAGGCAGAGAATATGATCTTTTAATTAGATGTGAAATTTCGTCTATCTATCTGAAACATTACTCAAGTTATAAGTACCACTCCGGTTACCAGGAATTGCTGAAAAGTTGATACAGAACTACAAATTTGATATAATACTTATATATGAAATTTCATCAACCTAGCTGTATCGGTACTCAAGTTATCATGTTCACAGACACACACACACAGACATATGGACAAAATTGAAAAACTGTGTTTTTTCGACTCATGAAGGTGTAAAACGTCAAGATTTGTGAAAATCTCTATTTTGATTTTTTGCACAATTACAATACTTCATCTATACTTCATACACATGAAAATAAATAAGAATAGAGTATAGCCTTAAACTAAGTCATCTCTTTGCTGCATAAGAGGCCTATAGTGGAATGACAAAGATAAAACACCTTTTGGGAATAGTTAAAAAAAATGTCTTCACCAGCAACACTTTTCATCCAAACAAGAACAAAAACCACTCACTTGTTCTATAAGATTTGCTTGTACTTTGGCTAAGTGGATTTCCAATTTTCTCTGCTTCTGAAGCTCATTTATGTCTACATAACCTTTCAGTTTTCTCCTCACTTTTAACATAGCTGATTAGTAGAAAAATAATATAAAAGTATTACAAGCCTATATATTAGATCAATCTTGTCATAGTTTGTGTACTATTCGTTTAAGAAAGAGTTAATATAGGTTTGTGAAGAAAATATGACAAAATAAAAAAAGTACAATAAATAAAAATGAAGACTGTACTTTCTTGCGTTTATTGTTTTAAAAAGCAAATGAAGTGTGAGTGATCAACCATAAACTTTTTTGTATGTTCTTATATAACAGTAAATCATGTTAAAGAAGTATTTTTTATTAATTTTCTTAATACTTAAATATTTTATATAGAATGAATTTTTAAAAAAGAACAATATGTGTATAAATGAGCATTTAAAAAGTTAATTCAACATCTAATTAAGTCAAATATGTCACAGTGCATTGTCATCAACTCTTGACCTATGTGAAAAGTTTAAAGCAAATCGCTCCAATAGAACTGATATTTTTTCGAGCAATTGGAAATACTGTTAAGAATTACATCCAGTCACTGGAGATCATCAAAAAATGTAATAGAATGAAGAAAATTAAATCTTATACCTATATATAAATTTTGTTTATCTAACTGAAACCGTACTTATGATGTTTTCTGTATTTTAGAAACCGGAAATAAAGAACCACTTCTTGATATTAGAGGTCACTCAAAATTTGAGAGTTATCTAAGTAAAAGATCTTATACTTATATATGAAATTTCATCTCCCTAACTGATACAGTACTTAAGCTATCATGTTCCCACAGAAATAAAGTATCACTTCTGGTTACCGGAAATTGTTCTAATGTTGACAGAAACCTTTGCGTACAAACTAATATTTATTTTTGGAATTTTGTCCAACCTAACTTCAACAGTACTTAACTTACAGGCTTTTGAGAAAGCAGTAGTGGAGTAAGCACCACTTCCTGTTATCAAAAAATCATCCAAAAGTTGAAAAAAATATATACAAATTTGCTATTATACTTAGATATGAAATTGGGTCAACCTAACTGAATTGTTACACAGGTTATGGTGTTTACATCACACACACAGAAGAACAGGATTGAAAAACCGTTTTTCCAGCTCAATGAGCTGATAAAGGTCAGAAGTTGTCAAATATCAATTAAAATTTTTGCATGATTACAATGCTTCCTTTATATTTTTGTTAAAATGAATCCTTTCTATTCTGATTACAATGTACTTTATATTCCGTGTATGTTGAAGCGGGGAAGTGTGCACGATTAGAATACTTTCTCTATACTCTGTAGGCTAATCAAGAAAGTAAAAAGAAATGAAAGTAAAAAGAAATTAATTTAAAAAGAAATTAAGATAACTAATTTACTACTCACTCGTTGCCACTTCATCAAGTTTAGGATTTTTCTGTTCAATTACAAACATGTATTCAAATGTTTTTATTCAACAATTTTTAATTTAATCTATAACAAATATATGCTCAATTTTTAATAACATTTAACAAAATCTATCTCATCTAGATCTATCTGTAATTAACTAACTTCATATAAACATGAATTTCTTACCGTTTTTAATGAAGCTAACTTGGGTAGGATTTCATTCATGCGAAGTGAGGATGCATAGTTTAGTTTCTGTAAAGCAAAAAGTATTTTAGATAGTAAGCAAAAAAATTAAATATTGGGAATTGGACTACATAATAAAGTCTAATATTTTTCATTAGTTAATTGCTGATTTCAAGAAATCAAAATTACAGAGTATCTTACTAAATATTTTGTCGAAACAAATACAAAATTTAAAATAAAAAAACATCTTGAAGTTTAATCAATTTATAATAATAAAATTCAAGGTTGTAAATTTAAAAAAACACATCATAATCAGCTAAAGACAGCAGACTCACCAAATTTGGAGGTAATGGAGGAACACCTTTGATAGCATTAGGACCCCACCGTAGCAATGGGGAAGATATAGTTTGATGACTTTCTGTTGGAACCTCAGTGAAAGATTCATCAATCTTATAAGCTGGTTTCAGCTAGTAAAAAAAAAAAATTAACAAAGCTAAGTTTCATAATCTAAAAACTATAATAGTTCATCTATCATCTAAAAGGAATACTGGATTTCTTTTTCAATTTATTTCAATAGGATCTAGATCTAAATTTGTGTAATGGGAAATAAAATAACCATACCATTTTCAGTTTAAGGCGACCATCAATATCTTTAGCAGGTTTCAGTTTTTTAAGGTACCCCATAAGCTCTTTGAATTCCCGAATCTGAAAAAATACAAAGCACTTGCTTTATTTTTACTTTTTTTTTTAAATGTGATCTATTTTTTTTTAAAAAGAGAACTTACAAGTACTAGACAGTGCATTAAAAAAATTTTTTTTTAAATTTTGTTTCTTTAAAAGTTTATTTATAAAATGAGCTATTTCTTTACCTTTACTTCCACAATATCATTGATAAAATATGTGCATGTCTTAAGGAAAGTGGGTTCAGCAGTAACTTGCATGACACTGATAGCTTCCATCAAGTAAATTTCTTCCATTTTAATTTTTGGAAAAAGCACATCAACATTTGTTGCTGAATCTAACACACTTAATAGTCGAGGTTTCAAGACCTTCCTAAAATTAGAAATGACACTGATGAGTATGTCAAAACCAATAGAGTCACTGGGTCAGGTGATGCCTGATACAATGACCCAGGTTATTACACCTCCTCACCAACGATCTTGTAAACGTTTAATTTAAACTATGATAATTTTGTGTCACCCACACTCCATATGTTGTCACCCTGTGCCTAATGATGTATATTATTGTTGGATGTTGTCACCTAACATCACCCCTGCCTTATGACGCTACTTGTCAAAACACACACAAATAGGGCAATAAATAAAATAAGCAGAGTTCACAATACATAAGGTATTGTATTTTGTTATGGTATCTTCAGATGTAAACACAAGTTTTCAGGTTAGGGGGAGCAGCAAGTCGAGAAATGGTGTCATACAGGCCTATATAGGCCTGAACAAGATGCCTATGGTTGATGTTCTAAATCAGCTGACAAGCAAGGGAACTGGAAGTTTCCTGCTTAGACTACACTTATTAATTAAGATCAGTGGGTGGTTGACAATGACATCCAATATCCAGCAAATAGCAGATGTACTGATGTTATTTACATTTTGACTCACTCATGCCTTGCACTGAGCTAGGCACAGAGAAGTAAGCCAAGAAGCAGGCCTATAGGCTATTTGCGACGAGCCATTGAAAAACTAGATAGTCACATGACATGAGGTTTAAGTTCAAATTGTCTTTAAAGTGATTTTGGTTTTTTTTTGTGTGTTGTAGTGGAACTTGATTTAAATTAATCCCCAAAAAGGGCCACACTATACTTAAAATGGTTGTGGGGGAATGAGCCACTCCCCTGTGCACCCCCCCCCCCCCCCCCGCTTGTATGTGCTACTGGGTTTCTTAATAATAATATGTATTTTGTTTCTAATCAGAGAAATTTATGTTGCATGAGAAACTAAATTTAATGGTAATTCCTAGGGTACAAAATAGTTCAATTGTTAATTGTTTACTTTGCTATCTTGAGTATTGTAGTATATGCCTTGGACTCAATTTCCCTCAAGCGATCGCGGCTGTGGTCTAACAGTATTTCATGTTCTCTGCTGATCATGCCAGTATATATAGAGAAGCCCAGGATTCTTTCTTGTACCAGACACTGAGCTAGCAGCAAAGCACAGTGATTCAGCTCATTTTCTTTTACTGTGACTCTCCACTTGTTACACAGAACTTCTACTATTCCCTATGGTGGTTTTAAGAGAAGAAAAAACACAATATATATACATATATATATATATATATATATATATATATATATATATATATATATATATATATATAATTTTATATACATACACATATATATACAATTATATCATTCATAGTGTAAAAAAAAACATTCTACCAGCATGCATTAAACATTCTGAATTATTACCTGAATGATCTTTTTCTTTTTGATGCTAACCCAAGTATCCTTTTGGGCAGACTTACTATATTCATTTCTTGCCTGAATTCTATCTCTTCTATTCCCTATTTTACTTAAATAAAAAATAAAAAAATTAAAACATTATTTAAGCACAGTTGCTATGATAAATAAGTAAGAAAAAATGAACGTATAAAATGTTTTAGATAAAAGCAGACAAACGAGCAATACTTTGATTTGAAATAGGAGAAAAATGTAAGGTATGATGAAACTGATTAGTGGATTTCACTGGTCCTGCATCAGAGCTTTTAATGACACTCTGCTGTGTGTATGTATATATGATTGTGTGGGTGGATGTATAAGAGTATGAATGTGTGTGTATGTATGTATATGTGTGTGTGTTTGTGTAAATGTATGAGCATGTGTATGTGTGTATGCATGTGTGTGTATGTGTACATATGTGTTTATATTTACATATGTGTACTTTTTGCATGAATTCTTATCACTTCTGTGTAGTATTTAATAACTTTTGTTTTGTAAATGACTTTTTGTTGTCAATGGATATATTGTGTGACTTGCTATTCATTTTGCACTTTCTATCCTCCTTATAATTACTAGCAGTCCTATTGTTCAGTATACTCTATGAAGACTCCTTCACCATCAATAAATGCGGGAGTTGTCCATAAACGATGTTGCTCTTTGAGTGGGGATGGAAAATTGTGAAGGGTGAGGTAAAAATCATAAAAAAAAATATGTAGTCATTTAGGGATCAATTTTATAGTAAATACAATGTTGACAGTAATACCCTGAAGTATTAATAACATTTACTCATGTTACTAATATTAGGTTAACAAAGTGATACATTTTATTAGTTTTCATGTTGACTTATAACCACTTGAAAATGTGTATATTTGTGAGTCTTTGAAAAGTATGACAGGACAATTATATACTTGAAGTCTAACTCTCTATGTTATGCTTGAAATATAATAAGTCAGACTATTCCTATAGTAACTTTGATCTAAAACTGGTATCTTGATAATTTAGGCTAGTAAGAGATACAATGGTATTTCTGGCTGCTCGCTGAAAGTCCTGCACTATTAACAGACTGGTACAATAATATCAGACTGCTCTATTACTGCCAGATAGTATGCCACAGACCTACATTAAGAAGTGTGTGGGGAAGGTAGAATCACATCTGTCCCTTTAAAAACCAAGTTGTATTTATCTAACCCAATAAATGTGTTATATTTGCTAGTTTAAATTGTGATACAAACTTTTAAGGCCGTATTAATAAACTGCTGTACTGCGCATGCATTAAAAGACCATCTTTATATAATTGGTTTTCTTTCAATAAAAAATTTATATACACATCATTACCAGTAAAACTATTATTCTTGGTTGGTAAGCCAAGCAGTTATTTATATATCAAGTAAAACAAATCAAATAAATGAGCACCCTTTTATTTAACAACAGCATTAGAAGTATTAAGCAGAGACACAAAATTAGCATGATTTGTTTTGTATCGAGATTTTCAGTGCCAGAAACAATAATTGATTTGTTCTCAATAACCATTATCATATCACATTGAAATTATTAGTCCCTATTCAAATTCATATTATCTTTTGATTTATAAAGAAAAATAAAAAATTCTGACTTTGTTGGTTTAATTCTTATTTTTGGTAAATCAAACATTCATACAATATTCTGGGGAGGATTAGTTACTTAAACACAAATATCGTTGATTCTAATAAACTAATAATAAGTCGAATACCTCAAGTCAGCTTCTGTAATATTCTGAATGTTGCCAACTCTGGGTGACATGGCCTCCAGTAACTTGTAAGTCATGGCCCTAGTGACTTTACTGGCTAACACACCAGGGGGGTCCTCCAGCTCCATCATCACTTCCTTCTTAGCCACGTTCATCATCATAGCACAGTAGTTTTGGATTGTTATTTTGTAGGTTAATTCAATGTTGATTTCCTTTTCTGCTACACAAATAGTGTCACGGGTAAAAAACTTTACCAGTTTATCCATCTGAAATAATGAAGGCAAGAGAAGAATAAGGAAGATAAATCACCCAAACTGTTGAATTGAAGAGGTTTGTATTGGTCAAAGATCAAGTTATGTATAAATAGCTCATAAGGTTGCAGCCATTTAAATGTTATGTTACTTTAAGCTAATCTTGCATTATTTCATTCAAACATTTTCACATGTACTAGTAACAGGTTTTTTTTTTCAATTTAAGTTTTATTTACAGACATAGATAAAAGGTTATCCCCTGTGAAGATCACATTACAATACAGATGAATTAGTACTACATATTCCAAGTAAAGTGGTAAGCATCTTAGCTGTGATTAAACATTACTGTAGACATATCTAAGAAAACTTTAGTTTTTGCATTTTAAAGCTTGTTTTTTTGTTGTCAAAATGAATATGTAAAATTACTTAATAAGTTGCTGTATATGATTATCAAAACGTTTATGTACTCTGTGTATTCTTCATTAATTCTAATTCAAAAAATGACACAAGTAATTTAAAAATTAAACAAGTGATAAAAAATTTAACAAGTAATTTAAAAATTTGACAAGTAATTTAAAAAATTTAAGAAGTACTTTAAAAATGGAACAAGTAATTTATAAATTCTATTAATTTACAAATGTTATGGTAAACAATACATGAAAATCATCAAAGGAAAAAATCAAAGAAAAAACATTTTAAGAAAAAAAAATGTAAACACCTACTTTATCACAACCTTTGTTAGTAATCTTAACTTCATCATTATTTTGAATTATCTTTGCACAAAAAACACATTGTGGTTTAGGTTTAATTCTGACACCAAATTTCCTCCTGCGTATTTGAGCTTGCTCAATCCTGAATGTTTGTCTATTTTCTGAGACCACATTAGTCAACTGTTCTATCAGGGTCAAACATTCGGTGACCAGTTTGTTGCATGCGAAGCCATTTTCAGTATATGTTATAGGACCTTTAAATTCTGTTCCTGTATAAAGTGTTGCCTGAACAAAAGTAATCAGCCAATCATATAATCTAAGCTTAAATGGATACTGATATAGTATGACACATAATAGAAATAAATAATATAACATTACAATTTCATGTTAAGAAGCTAAACCTGAAAATTCAATGTTACAATTAAATAGTGCTATTCCTTATAAAATTAACTATATGTCAATGGAAAAAAAAAAGATTTTAAAACAAGTTAAAATATTTTTAAATAGCTCATTTTTTTTAGTAAGACTAAATGTAATGGTCATTATAAAAGAGAATTGAAATGAATTTGTACAAGTTTTAAAAATAGTCACCTTCTGCTCCATTAAATGATAAATGGCAAGCACCATTTGTTTTCTTTTCCATAATTCAGCTGTTTGTTCTATTGTATTACCCAATGAAGCAAAATGTAGATGTCCTTGAATTATCTTTTTTATTAATCCAAGTGAGTGATGTCCAACCTTCATAACATATATTAACAGATAATTTTTAAACAGCTGAACTTTTTAACAAACAACTATTAAAGTTATATATAAGAGATTGTTAAAAAAAATGGCAAAACAAAAATAATGAAATAACTAAATGTTGTAACAAATTATATGAGTTACCTTTTTATGGATGTCTGCATAAGCAGAACACCTTTTACTTCCACAACAATATCCCAAAATCTCATCTCGATGGCGATGGTAGAGTTTGGGCTCGTCTGAATCTTTTCTCATTGCAAATCTTTGATCAAACATTGGACCAAGGACCACTTCTTCATACTCTGAGATATGCATTCCCTGTCCTGTTGAAAAACATACAATATGCAGCACAGACTAGAAGCTGACAATATTTATAGGACCACAATACTTTCACTAAAATAAGTTTGTTTTACTTTAATATTTTTTGTGAATTAAAAAGTTAATTTTTAACTCTACATTTGAAATATGAGAGGTAACATCATTCTTAAGAATATTCATGTAACAAGAGAATATATGTTGAAGACTAACACGAGCAAACAGCACTTACTGAGGTTTGTTTCTTCAATTTCTGCTTTACTTTCCTGCTGTTTCTGTGCAAGCACTGCAGCTAACGCTTTGTTAGCTTCATCCTCTTTCTCTTGTCCTTCTTCCATCAATGCCTCGTTCTCAATAGCATTGGCATTTGTGTTGGTGGCCAGATCATCCCCAGCCTTGGCATTGGTGTTCCGGTCTGCAAACACTGTCACATTACTAGAACTGTATGAGTGAACAGACACTTCAGTCAGGCTAACCACATCACTGCCTGCTAGACTGGTTCCCACAGGTTGATGAACATTATCTACTCTAATGTTTCCTGCCAAGTTCAGACAAACATTGCTGTCTCCAATCATTTCTTCCTCTTCCTTAATGCTGCTGAAGCGTTGTATGGAGCAAGGTAATTTTCTTTTTCTTGCATTTGTAGATTCTTCAACTTCTTTTTTCTTATATGCAGTAGCCCCTTCTCCAACAAGGCTAAATGTAGGCAAGTGTTTAGATGAAACACCTCTGTTACTTTGAGGTTCAAAGATGGGTTGAGCGTGATCAAAATCCAGTTGATCCTCAAAGCAATCCATAACCTCCAGTATGTCAGGCATGTATGTTACTTGAGGAGAAAAGGCTTGGGGTGGACGTCTCCAATTGAGAAAGAGGTTACGAACAAAGGTCAAAGGAGAGGTGGCAAAATTGCGTGCCGCACTCTCATTTGTGTCAACTGGTTCAGCTGGAAAGTGATTGTAAATTAATTTACAATAACATTAAATTTCTTTCTTTTTTTACGATTCCTCTAAAAGATTTCTAAAAGATAACAAAAAGAATTAATTTGCTCAGCATTACACATTGTATAATTCTAAAGTTGTCAGCTACTGTGTAATTTCAAATCAAGTGGGTAATCTATATGGTAACCTGGCATATCTTACCAATTTTACTATCTAACCCTTGCAGTGCTTTTGAATTAACATTCTGGAGTTGCATTTCCTTGAAGCGTTTCTGACGTTTTTTCCATGCTGCTTGAATTTCTCGAGCACTTCTTTTACCAAACACAAGGATAGTCCGATAGATGAAACTTTTGATCTAACACAATAAATCCAAAAAACTTTTTTAAATAAAAAAAAATTTTTTCGCAATTAATTAAAAAGCTACAAATTGTTTGTAAAGAAGTCAAATCAATGGATTAATTAAAAATGAATTTTTACATAAAGTAATAAACAAACTTACCTGAGTGGATGGATTTTTCTGTTTTTCAATATGATTTTTAATAGCATACAAAATCAGGCAGCCAAGTAGTCCATTCCACTGGTGCAAGCATAATTGAGCAAGTCGAGCTCTCAGTGCCATATTACTGATCTTCATAATGCACAAAATATCTTTACAAATTATGTGGCTAAAAATCAGACCAGCCTGCCCAGAAAAAAAGGGAGTTATTGCAAAATAAAATTATTCTTCCTGAATTCTTATAAACTGCTGGAAAAAGCATAACATCATCAAACCTGTTGGGGATCTTCAACAAAATGGAGAGGCCAGTCCTGGAGCCAGCAGCAGAAAAAACACAGTTGGTTTTGAAACCCAGATGTGAACTGCTTGACCAACTTCTCCTCCTTCAGCTCCCATGCCTCCTTACCAAGCCACTTCATAGACAAGGGGAGCGGTAAGGCACAGAAACTCATTATTCTTGTGTACCAATAGCCTTCTCTGGGAAGAAAAGTTTATTAATATCTAGAAAAAAACTCATTGATAAACTGTCATTTATTAAACAAAGTAATGTTGGGACTTCTGACTGAGTTAAACATTTATTAAAAATCTTCCACTAAAAATTATAACAGTAAAATAATAAATGTTTACATTTTATAAAAGAAATTATTTTGTTAATGTATTACTTTTAAAGATTTAAAAAAAACAAATGATTAATAAGAGTTGCAAAACCTACTTACCGCTCTTCCTCTAACCCAATGAGTCCCCAGTAGTTAAAGTATGAATGCACAGGCTGTATTCTGAATATGGAACGTGCACTATCATGCCTGGTCCCATAGGGAACAATCACTCGTTTTTTGGGAATAAGTGGCCAAATTTTATCCCAATCATATTCAATGCTAAAATCATGCAGCCCTAGCTGAGATTCTACAGGTTCGACAAGCCCACGGAACCTTGAATACTTTCGAGCTCTGAAGTTGGATGACAAAACACACCTTTTTGTAATATTTTGTAAAAATTTTCAATAGTTAATAATACAATTATAAAATAAATAACAAATTAAACCATGTTAATTTAGTCAGAGGCTATCCCATGTGGGGCACAACTCACGTGGAAGTAGGTACGGTGTTTCTAAATAGGGCTTCAAAAATAATTTCCAGCACCCAGACGGCACCTACGGCAGAAAGCATCCTCAGCACTAAACCATCCCCCTCTTGTTGTAAGATGCTTGGGGTGTTGGGTAGGACTTTAATGCGGAATGCCAACTACAGCATAAAAAAGATAGAACTGTTGCTATTTTAATTCATACACTGATGGAAAGGGCAAAAGTTCTGCTCAGGAGACTTAACTCTTAGAAGTACAGTATCAAACACTATTTTAAAAACATGTCTTATTTTCTTAAAGAAAAAAAAAGTGAGTAAATAATTTAAAATACTTATATTGTATAATAAATAAAATAAATTATCTAGATAAAGTAACAATACGTTTGATTCAATGTTACAGTTAAATGAAGGCAAATTTAAATATAAACAAGATATAGTAAGATTATTAACTTAAAAGATTACTTTGGCATAGTAAGAAGAAACAAATAGGTAGTGAAAATGTAAACCTACTTCAGTTAGAAGCACTGTGGTCAAAATTCCAGAAATGACAAAAAATACCATGATGACATTAACAAAATTATTGTATGTTCCAATGCGAATTGGTGAGTGAAACATAGAGATCCATATATCAAATAAACACAAGGACTTCAAGATACCATATCTGTCTCTGAAAAGTAAGTTTCAACATGATTCTTTCTTTCTTTAAACATTTATAAATTAAGGAGTGCTTAGCATTATTTGGAATATTATTTTAAAGAAATATCAAATAGTACCTTCTTTTCTTAACACAAGTAAAATTTACATTGAGAACATCTTTACAACGCATCTTAGAGCCTCGGGTTCCCCACTGTAATCTGGTAGCAGGTTGCATAATTGATATGTATGATGGGTGCCTATGTAATAAAAATCAGTAGATACATTTCTTTTAGATGTAATCAAATAAGCTACCTTATTGTAAAACCATTAAAATTCTTCCAAAAAAAAATCTTTTTAAATTAAAATATTTGTTAACAAGATTTTAAAAATAGACTAATATTTTCTGAAAATTGCTGTTATTATCTAAATAAAAGTATATATATGCATGCAGGTTGCACAGACCTAACCGGTAATTATAGATAACCATTGAGGTAGTATAAAAATTGACTTCTCCTACAGAAATAAAAACTTATAACAACAATCCTCACCATTCAACATATGGTATTTCATGTGGGGTATCATTTATTAATGTGAAGGTGACTTCAAGAATATCTCCTAAATTACCTAAATTAGAGATATTTTGATAGATTTATATGTGAAAAATAGTGTCTATCTAATCCACTCCCTCCTACTGCTCAAATAATATGCATGCTTACATAAACAAATACATATAAATTTTACACACATACTTTTTAAGAGATTACATAATATTACTCACATGAAGAATGATAGACAAATATATTCGTAGCCCCACGTTCAAGAAAAAATTCAATGCCTTTTCCTTTCTTTAAAACTAGAATTGGAGAATCAGCAAACGATCCCAAGAGTTGCAAAGTGATTCTTCCTCTTTCATCAAATGATGATCCTAGAGTCACAAAAAGAGAATTTTACTTCCCTCCCAAAAAGACAAAATAAAGCTACCATTTCCATTAAGAACAATATCGTACACTTAAATAACGTAGTCTTTTCCCGTTTGTGCCCAAGACATCTGGGGCAGATGAAGTAGAGTTCATCTGTTTCAGTAACCTCAGGATAAAGGAGGATTATGAGGCCGGCCCCAAGCCTAGCCACTTATGTTTACCTAATGTATGTCAGGTATCCATCAGATGGGTGGACTGACTCAGGCATGTTCTAAATACCAGAGCCCAGGATCCAAACTTGAGACTTGGGGTTAGAAGTCGTAAGCTCTACCCTCTAACCACACAGTCCCCGTATATCCAAAGTATATATTCTAAATATTCTTTTCATAAATCTTCTCTTACTGCCATTAATTTGAGCAGTCTTCAGTGTATATAAGGCGTCTAATAACAAATTGTCAAAAAGCAAATTCTGAGCTCTCTAATTAGAATTAGATCACTTTGCACATATTGCTCGTAGATTCATTTTTTCATGTAATTGCATATGTCTAAATAAAAGGTTCTTTAATAATAGAAACTTAATTTTTCTTCCATCCAAAACAATTCCTTATGTTCTTGATTATCAAATTATGTGATTAAAACCCATAGCACAAATGAATTAGAATACCAACTCACCACAGTATAAAGAAGTTTTTAACATGATGATGTACTCATAAAAGCTTGTGGCTGATGGAGGCCGAGACAATGGGTAGACTACGGGCTAAACATTAGAAGAAAATGATTACTGGTGAGTCAAGTGGTCAAACATCAGTACTGTTTGAATTTACATAAGATTATTTAAATATAAACAAGTGTAAACAGAGCAAAAAAAAAATTTCTCTGTGGCTTAGTGGTATTTTTGTATGTGGTTTAGGGACTACTTTCAGTGGAATGCAAAATCTTTTCAATCTCTTAGAATCCTCTTAACTAACTTCTTAGATAAAGACTGAATTTCCAACAGTTTTTTTACAATTTTCAAAGTAGATTCTTTTATTTCTGTAGCAGCAATCAGCATGTATAAAATTAAATGAAATAAAATATTTCACATGGCTTTTAAATGAGAACAAATGTAGCACCAGCACTTTACTAGATCATTACTTCTGTAATGTTTTTTTTTAAAAATGTTTAAATGTTAAAAAATATTTTTAAAAATGCAACATAGAGCTACAAACACACTCACATCTTGTCTAACATGTAAAGATGAAACAGTCAGTGAAAGGAAGTAGGCAAGCAAAAGTAAGGCTCCCACATAGAATGCAAAAATGTTCTCTGCCGTAGTAAGTTTCAATGGTATTGAAAAAACCTCAGCGTATGTTGTGGATGGTGCTGCCATCATGAACTGAAAAACATGTTAAATGTTTTTTTTTACTAGTATTCAGTGTTTGTATTTCTGTATGATCATTAGGTAAGAATAAAGATTTACTATTTTAAAAAAAAAACCATCTCAGATTGTTTAAACTGGCTCAGTAGGGACTTTTGTATAAACATTTTTGATATTTTTATAATAATTAATCTCACTGCAACTGTACAGTCACAAATTCAAAATGGAGCTACAACATAACATGCATAATCCATGCCTTGTAAAAATAAAATTTCAACAAGAAACTAATAACTATCTAGATCTATATTCACTTTGAGAAAGTCAATGGACACCAGCGAGTTGACGAGATTCCTTCCATAATGTTGTTGACATGGAATAAAAACGTGCTTTTTAGATTTAGACCGTAAAAAAAAATAAAAAATAAAAACTTAAGCCTAAAATTAATTTAGAAATTTTATATTTTTAGAATAAATGCTATAAAAGTTGCAAATCCAGAGAACTTGAAAATAATTTGTTGAGTTTAAGGCTACATTTCTATTTATTTTCATCAAGCCTAAGTTATAACCGGATGTTTCACTTTTGTAAGGCAAATATTGATTGGCTGTACAGTAACTTAGTGATCGATAACTATTTGTTTACAAAACTTTGCAGATCAAGTTTTTAAATAACAATGCAAATTTAAAACCCCATGACCTAGTTTTCTATCTATTTTTAGCTTACAATGTGTACAATAAAATTTATGGCGGCCTATCCAATAGCAGGATGCCATTGTTTATGTCACCATTACACGTGAAAACCAAATTGTTTTTGCTTTTTTTTTATTTTTATTTAGTTACCGAAAATATTAAAAACATCAAATCTTTAGTAAAGTCCGAAAAAAACCAGACAGGCAGGATTTTATAACCATATTAATTGTAACTACGCTGTGCATGATTTTTAAATTAATTTATGCACCTCTCAATTTCCTTTGAGACTTTTCTCACTGGTGTCCATTACTTTTTTCACAAAGTACCACTTCCACCCCCCACCCTCCTTTCCTGTTCACATACAAAAAATGTTCCAGTTCCCACTGTTACTTCTATTGGCGTTATGATTTTTGCGTCCTAAAAGATTTGGGAGGGGGGGGGGAATGACACAACTTATTGTTATTGACAGAAATCAAATTTGACAAGGTATGTGTCGGTAAAGTTACAGCCACGACAACACACGACCTCCTAGAACGTAGACCATCGGCCATCGGAACGTACGTTTGTGCACCGGTGATAGGGTGGGAAGGCGGTTATTGTTTTAACTGACAAAATTAGTTAAAAATTTAATTAAATAATAAGGGAATGAAGTAGATCTATATTAGGCATAAAATAATTATCGAATGCCATGTAAGAAGTAAAAGTTACCAGAATCTAGATTTAGAATCTAGACTTGGTCTAGATCTAGAATCTAGATTTTAGTCTAGGTCTATAAATTTCTTTTGTTATTGTTTAATTTTCGTGTAGGCCAAATTTTTCCAACAGCATTGCCAGGACTCTTCTGCAATTGTTAAATCAATGGGATTTTATATTTTGTAGCCATAACCGCAACTTTTGAGCAACATTCTGCCAAATTAATTTTAAAACTATGGCAACTATGTTTTTTTTTTGTTTTAAAAAATAACATTAGACCTAAGCTAAAAGTTGATAATTTCCAGGCCATCTAGATATGACATTGTCCAGTACGTCCCGGGTAGTGCGCGAATGAGCTGGCTAATGTATGAAATACGCTTTGGCCGCACTTCGGGCTTTGACCGTTACGGTCAAAGCCCAAAGTCGGCCAATGCGCGCATTGGCCAATATCGCCCCCATTGACCGGTCAAAGTCCGAAACTTTGTGTGAAATAGCTCTTGATTTCGGCCTATGGCCGGACAGTCCGTGGACTGGCCATTTTGAACCAGCCAAAGTCTGAATTAGAAGATCATCTGGCTAGGGACGACCGGCCGAATTAGAAGATCATGAGCAGATTTGGTTTTTTTTTATACCGTAAGGATCATGAAATTAGGTCTTTATTTATTATCCATTAAAGTAAATGACAGAAACATTTTTTTTTATTGTACTATAGTCTCAATCAATCAATATTATCATTTGTAACAAGTTGTACTTTTATGGCATTTAGAATTACATAGTAGCTTGTTATTTTTACACTTGCAGCGATTTGTTGTGCACTTGGTTGTGCAATTGCAGCGAGTGTAGCCTTGGCCGCCGGTCAATGATTGTGAAGATGCGATGGTTCGTAGTGATTTTTCCTAAGTGCCAACTGACGACAATAAGAGCAGTTTTTCGTGAAGAATTGAAAACTCACTTCTAGCATTCAGTTGCTTTAGAACACCATGTTCCGTTCCTAGCTTGTAGAAAGCGCCCTCGACGCTTATGACAACTGCAATGACGCCACTGGGATCACCGCGACCTCTGTCAACATCTGGTATACGGATGCGTACATTGTCAACCACTTCAGCTTGTTTAAATTTTGTATTTGATGTTTTAAGCATCTTAGCACCTTGAGTAGTATGAGCTGCTGACCTGTTGTGACACAATCTGTAGGTAATATTTCCTTCGTACCTTCGCCTGCTTCATTGGGTACTCCACAAATAGTACGGACACCGTTGCCACAGGATCCACAATAATGGGATGCACTACAATGTTTTTCATGAAGGAGACTGTCACATACAGTAAAGTTGTAGCCCATATATGGAAACTTACATGGATTTAATTTTTTTTCTTTTGACAGCCATCTGCTATGTCAGTCTCATGGTCTGACGGCCCTTTTGGTCCATGTCGCCTTACATATAGAATGCTATACAAACAAGAGCTAAACAATACGTTACTCTCAATGAAACCGCACCCAGAATAATGAAAACGCGATCACAACTTAGTCTAGATAGAACATTGGCCAGGTCATCCCGGCCAGTGCGCGCATTGGCCGGCCAATGTACAAAATACGCTCTTAGTGCTAAGTTCTTCGGCCAAGAGAGCCGGCCAACATATATATATATATATTGACCATAACATATATATATATATATATATATATATATATATATATATATATATATATATATATATATATATATATATATATATATATATATATATATATATATATATACAGTGGCGTAGCGAGGTCGGGTGTCACCCGGTGCGGCACTTAATGGTGTCACCCGGTGCGGCACTTAATGGTGTCACCCCCCAGAGGCGTTGCGACCCTTCCCGGTCCCTTCAATTTGCACCCCCCCCCCTCAAGTTTTCGTTTTGCACCCCCCCCCCCTCAAACTTTCGATTTGCACCCCCCCCCCCCTCAAGTTTTTCTCTCTATATTTTGCTATTTTTTGCCTTGGTGTCACCCCCCTAAATGGTGTCACCCGGTGCGGTCCGCACCCCCCGCCCCCCCCCCTCGCTACGCCCCTGTATATATATATATATATGTATATGCAGAGTAGCCTCTTGATTTCCATTGCATTTTTCTTAGATTACATCAATTATAATGGTATTTTTAAGAAGCATATTTTCTATCCAAAATGGTTGCTTTTGAGTTGTTGATACCAGCTGTCTCTTTCTTTTAAAATATCTCTGTCGAATCACCTTTTTATGACAGCATCCAATTTTACCATTACAACTTTAAAGCCGAACAACCATGAGGTCTAGGCTATTTATATTTATTTTTGGACAATGTATAATATTGTTGTGTTTATTAGAGGTAGAATATCACAACCTAAAGAATCAAAAATCATTTAGGCTGCATTCAGCTGCAGATATAGTTGAGGTTAAGAGTCAAGTTAGCTGAGTAGTAAGTGCCTTCCTTAGTGTAAGCTTTTAAAAGTTCTTTTTGACAAACAATAAGCTCAATATAGTTAATGCCAACAGAACTGCAAGACCATAGATTATTGACATATTTCTCTTTTAAGTACTACACATACACAATCATATATATATATATATATATATATATATATATATATATATATATATAATTATGTATATCTTTGTGTGAATACAATGGTGTATGTCTGATGAATGCTCATCACACTACATTATTATACTACCTATGTTTGCTGACTTTAGAAGCAATTGTTTTATAAATCTAAGAATATCAACATCACAAAAAATTAGAAAAAAAAAATAAACACAGGTTCTTAATTTTTTTCCAGATTTATTGTATGCAAGGATTTAGAAACTGTGGGTAAAGATGGAAAAGTAAACTTTTCAATATATTTAAATATCTTAAGGAATGAAAATAATTGATTGTGTTAGAACATTTCAAAAGGGACTCATTAGATAAAATATTGCTTCAGAGGTTTTGTGGAATAGAAAAATGAGACAAAAATAGGTGCTCAAACTTTAATACTCTTATTACATTAACAATAAGCAAAACTAATTTTGAAATAAAATATGTATACAAATAATATTCTTATATGTTTACAACCTATACATAATATTATTTAATGAATTATTTAATATTTTTATTTAATTTAATTAAGTAAAATTAATTACTTAATTTTTTTTTATATATTTATCTTAAAAAAGCTTAACATAAATTAATTTTTGTTACTTGCTTGTTTTTAATCATTATAAAAATGTTAAAAGTTATTTTTCTTCTATTAGTTAATTTCTTACATAGCAGAATGTTTACACGAAAAAAATATTTATATATCACTTTTATAAAAATAAAAATATTGTGTACGGAATTTATAATAGTAAACAAAACCAAAGCTTGATTTTAGTGAGGACAGCTGTAAGAGGTACCCGAACTTGATGAGGCGTATTGAGTCGGATCAAAAGTAACTTTCTCTGCTGTACCAGTGGTGAGAGTTGCTGACATAACACAAGATTTTATACTGCTAGAAGTCACTATACCTAGTGCCCCAACAGCTTCTGGAATAAAAAAAAATGTCAGAGATTATTGAGATAAAAGGTCTTGATATAAGTGATTTAAATCTAATTTTTCTAATATTTTGCATGATATATTTTTATACATTCTATTTTTAATACGGCTTTTCTCCAATTAATAAAATTGCATTTGTTCCTTTAAAAACAATTATATTTGATTTTGTACCTGGTAAACCAGCAATGTAAAACTGTGCATCTGTAATCCCTAGCAGTGCATTGCTAACAGGTATCACTCGAGAAGGTCTGCTTACGTTGTCAACTAATTCAAAATAAAAACAAAAACAGCTGCTATAAAAACTATTCAAATTGATGATTAGATTTTAGTACGTTCAAAATTATTACAATAAATACTTAACTGAATGAAAAAGCTACCTTAAAAAATTAATCACAAGTTTAGTTAATGGATTGGTTGTTTTTGAATAATGTAAAATTAAACTTGTATTTTGTGCACCTGTGAGAGTTGCCAGGCTGTTATCAATCTCAATCTTGATGTTATGAATCATTCCATCACAGAGCCTGACAGATGTATCCAGTGTTAGTGTCAGAGGTGTGGTTATACCAGGGTAAGAAGGAGACAGGTGTAGTTTCAGCTGTTATTAACAAAATAAAAAAGAAAATTGAAATTCATTTGTTCATGTCATATATGAATAAACATTTCAAAGGGATTACAGTTTTAAAAATGCAAGTTTAAATATTAATTAATTTTTTTTTATATTTAATATTTTTACATTTTGCATTTGACAAATACAATTTTTTTATTAATAACTTTTTAATATATAGGTGTGATAAAAATAAATTGTAAGATTTTAATTATTCTTAAAACCGATACAAAATTACTTAGTTTTAATATTAAGGCCTAGATATTTAGTCCATATTATATCTTCCAAAATTATTATTAAAAATATATGTTTGAATAACCAAGCATAAATTATATTCTTGAAATTATTGAATAAATGATAAGCTTAAAACTTAACCTGATTGCTTTTTACATCAACAGCTACAAATTTGCCATCTTTAAACAAAGCAAAGAGTAAACCAGACTCAGATATGGTTGTCATGGTAACCTCTATGGTTAAACTGGTGTTGATGGTGTAGGTTCCTAGTGATGGGATAATTACGATTTTAATTTTAAACCCCAGCAATATTATAGTGAAGATTGTATGATATAGGATTGTCTAACTAGCCAATGGAGACTATATTTACAATTATTATAAACTATTTATGTTAGTTATCATTGATTCAAGTATAGGCCATAACAAACATTTCTGAAATATGATGTTTATTTTTTAGATGAAATAGTGTTCCAGAATGCAAATTTGTGAGAAAATAAAGACAGAGTAAAGAAATTAAATCCTAAACTCTTTTCCATTTTACACAGAGAAAAATATTTTAGCTTATAAAGAGAATATAGTTCATATTCAATTGGTTAACTTAAACATGTAGAACAAGGAACCATAAAAAAAAAAAGTCTTTATAAATGTACCTAGTCCTAGATAAGAGTTAACTCCAGATAAGGAAATCCCATAGTAAACAGCAGCGGGAATGGCTGGAAACTTGGTACGATCCAGAGACCTATGCATTGAAAAATTGACTTCTTATGAGTTACTGCCATAGAAGCAAACTTAGATAAATTGTAACTGATTATCAAAATAAAAACTTAACTGTATACATTTAAAAAAAAATGTATAACCATAAATAAATAAATTAAGTAGGCTTACCACTTAAATCAGAGTGCTTAAGTTATGTTAACTAATAAATTATAATATTAATCAAACTTACATGATTGGCAATGCTATTTCTGCAGTTGTTTTGAGTTTAACAGCATATAATGCACCAGCAAAAGAAACTTTGGATTGCTATATCAATTATACGGGAGCATTAAATAATCAATGTTTGGAATGTAAGCGAAGACATTAAGGTAGTTCACATAATTGCATTAAAGTTAACTGTGAACAATTAAAATGTAATCATAAAAACTATTTTAAAAAATAGACATATGCAATAAAAGGGGAGTTACCTGTAAAATGAATGCCCGTGGTAAAGGAGAATTAGGCAGTACATTTGGTCCAATGTTCCCTATAAATACACCAGAAGATGTAGGGAATGTTAAGGATGATGTGATATTTGGTGATGCACCAGAGTTGATGTAATTCTTTAAAGGCCCAGCCACAGCAAGAAAATCATTGCTTTTCAAGACAGTTAACTGAAATTTAGAACACAAAATATTCAAATATAATGATAACAAATAAATAAATTAATAAATGTTTTACCAGATAAAACCTGGTGATTATTTATAACATTCTTACAAAGATAGATTTGAATATTTAACTTAAAATATTAGTTAAGGATATTGTATGTTTTATAAAAGAAAAATATGACATCTTTTAAATGGAAAACACAAACCATTTAAAAAAAATATCAGGTTATATTTTTATTTCAAATAGTTGTAAATCCTTAATTTTATTTTAAGTAATTGTAAATCCTAACTTTCATTTATCAAACATACCCGTGCCAATAGTGTCAAACATAAATACCAAAAATTTAGAAAAAATAATGACAAAAGTCAAAGGTATTGCTTTCTACCACTCAACTCTACTAAACTATCACAAAAGATAAACCACCTTCCCATTCCTTTATAATATATAATGAGTGTGCAATAATTCTATTTATAATTAAACAATAATAAATACTAACACTGTATCTCTTGGCATCATTAAACGACTCTTCAACTTGAAGATCATAGGAATTAAGGGATGTTTTCATGGCAACATGGAATTTCCCATTCATCACATAGATAATAAAATAATATGTCGGGTTGTTAGTCATATCAGCAACATACAATATCACACCATCTGCCTTGTAGATTGCAAAATCAATATCTAGGCTAAACCTGTTCAGGGAGACAAGTTTAATTAAATAAAGTTAATTAAACAGGGGAGCTCAGGTCTTAAATATATATATATATATATATATATATATATATATATATAATGCTAGATGGAATCTTAAGTGATGATAAACAAAAACTAAAATTGCAAAACTAAAAATCACAGAAAACAAAACTTTATTTGAAAGAACTAACTTACAAAAAAAAACAATTATTTATAGAATTACTTTTAAATAGATTATCATTTTATTTTCAGGAATATAAATGACAATTATGAACTATAATAATTCTACATAAAGATTCTATATAAAAAAATAATTCTATGAACCATCCTCATTTTCTGGAACAAACGTCCCTCATTTCAAACAAATTTAGTAAATAAATGTAATAACAAATATCTATTGCTCCACTACATCCTGTGTAGCCTACTACAACTTACATTCCTTCAAACAGCTCTAGGAGATTTGGGTTGGCTCCCAGACCTGACCAGTTGATTTCATTAGCCCCAGACATTAGAATTCCTTCACTCAGGGACAGGTAAGCTGGATTTGGTGCAGGGGCGCAGGTGTATGGTGTGGGTGTGGCTACAGGTGGGGCAGGTGTGGCACTCAGAGTTCCCTGTACACCAGCCAGAGACACGTCCTTGCTGCTGATGATGCTGCTTTGGTGTAAGTCTACAGGACTGAAACAGTTCAATAGTAAATTTGTTACTTTAATTCTGTTAAAAGAAAATTATAAATGTGTGCCATAATTTTTGTTGAATAAACTAATTTGTTATAAAAAGTATTTTTATACATAAATATACACTTGATGTTTAGTAATTTTATATATATATATATATATATATATATATATATATATATATATATATATAAAAGGTTTTTTCTAAAAACAAAATAATTTAGGCAAATAACATTTTAATAATATTGCTGCAGAAAATATTTTACTTATCTGAGGTAGGGCTTATAGGCTACACTAAAAATCATTTTAAAAAGTTAGTTATATATAACTAAACACATATATGCTAATACATAATACTAAACAGCAGTACTCTTTTTAATAATAGTTTTCTCAAAAACAATAGCTCATCAACATAAAAAAATTATTTACATATAAGAAAACAAATAAGAAACAAATATTTTTAAAATGCTGCGTAACTAACTTGTTATTTATCAGAAGTTTGGTTATTCCTCCAGCAGCAGACTGTGTGACTGGACACTGTGGGGGAAGTGTCGTCCCTTCTGGCACACCCCCAAGATACAGGGCAACATTAGCAGGGAATGTCAGGTAGCTGACACTCAGTGTTTGGGATGTGTCCTCAAACACAATGTTATCAATTCTCACAGAAACCCTGGGGAGGGAAAAATGTTTTTTTTGGTACACGCTTGTACACGAAAGTCCAAATAAATAACGCAACTTACAATGTGTAAAATTTTGTTAAATTTTCTTCCTATAGTACATTTTAGTATAGTGGTAGCAGTTCAAAATTTACTTGAAAATGGAAACTTAAGCGTTATTTCACTATTATAGAAGTAATAAAATGACAATAAAATTTGTTT
Organism: Physella acuta; assembly: GCF_028476545.2. Lineage (NCBI taxonomy): Eukaryota > Metazoa > Mollusca > Gastropoda > Physidae > Physella > Physella acuta. The sequence continues at coordinate 1,090,001 of NW_026732323.1, forward strand.
GCTATTTTAGTATTTGTAAAAGATACAGTTTATTTGTCTCATTATTATTATTACCTTAATGTAGTACAGTCCAGAACTATGGTGTGTTGCTGACCATCACTGATGTAGTTATTTGCACTGACCACTGTGGAGGTTTCATTTTGTCGATAGACCAAGACAACATTTCCCCCAAACACGGCCAGGTACAGGAAGCGAAGCTGAGTCAAAAATATTTTTAGAAAGTTTATTTTATATGCATCGTCTTCAGTTTATATTATTTTTCCAAACTAGACACTGCTTTGGACTGTTGATACAAATGTAGGATATAAATAAGTATATAATTTAAAAACTAGCTTAAAACAACTTAAATAAAACAGTACATTTATTAATAATATTAAAAACATTAGTTTAAAAAATAAAATACTAACAGAATCTGAGGCATAAATATATAAAAGTACAGCATTAGGCTCTTGTGTGACTATAGTCATTTCCAATTTATTAATCTGTTGTAAAGGGTCTTTGACTTGCAACTGGGCATAGGACATCTCTGTGGTAAAACTTAGTCCACTGACTACCTAAAAAAATAAAAAATAATTAATTTATTAATCAGTTTAAAAAAAAACAACTAGTTATAAACTAATAAAAAACATTATTTGATTTTCTTTACAGAACTTTTAACCAATACTGTGTACAAGCTGAATTCTTTTTTGTGGAATTTATGTGATTGGAGAACAAGTAGGCCTATAGAGAAATATGAATATGTAGTAATCTTATTTGTGGAATTTATGTGATTAGTGAACAAGTAGGACTGTAGTGAAATATGAATATGTCATAATTATAACAATATATTAATGCATGCTGGTTTCTAAGGTCTACAGTATTTATCTGGCCTCATTGATATAACAGTTGTGTAACCACTGTAAGACTCATCAAATTTGTTAAAGTCTATTTTAAAACTGATAATTTTATCATTTAGGAACCCCTTCACATTTTTTAATAAAATCAAATGATCTTTAACTTTTATGATTTCTAAACTCATATACCTATTTTAAAAAAAAACTACACTGGATTTTTGTTCAAATAAAAATAATAAATGAAAAAACATGAATTACAGAGTGAAGAAACAATAAGTTACTGACATTTTCATAACATCCGCTAGTGCTGATACCAGCGGAGTATGTGACGTTGTCCACGAAGTTTGGTCGTATTGTCGTTGACGTGCTACTGAGGGACACATTTCTCATACAGCCAGCAAAGATTGAATTTCTGATGAAAATAATTTCATAACCTTTTAAGTAGGCGTAGCTAGCAGAAGATGCATGATTAAGGTTATGGTTATTGATAAAAATGAATGTGATGTTTACTGTGGTTATTTTTAAATATTTGTATTGAGAACATGTTTTAATACAATTTTTATAGTTTGGGAATTCATATTTGGCCAAATGTTATCACTTTATGAACAAAATAGTAGGTAACAATGAAAGTAAACTTTCAATAAAAAAATATTTTATTTAATAAATTTTAACTAGTTATTTTAACTACTGACCTATTATTTAAATTGACAGTATTGGAGCCAAATAAAATACTCATGTCATTCAAGGGGGTCAAGTTCAATGGGAAAGTAACTGTATAGTTGTCGACATTTAAACTACTTGGGTCATCCAAATACCGGACTGACAACTTCAGATTTTGCTGTTCTCTTGTTGTTAGGACCTGTGGCAAAAAAATTGTCTCAATATTAAACTTATTCAGTGAAAATCTTTCTTAGAGACTTAAAACAGGTGTTTTTGATTGATTTTTCTCACAGGTAATGATGAGATTTTACCTGAGCCCACCTTCCAGTTGCATATGGCATCTGACTCTGCAACCTAATTTGAACTCCGTCGACATTGATGACCCACACAACCAGACCAGAATCAATCAGCACAGAGTAAACTGTTCTGCCGTCCGCTGAAGAAATTGAAAGCATGGTAGCCGAGGTGGAGAACGTCCGGAATTCTAAGCTGACCTGCATGATGTCAGACAAGACCAGAGTCCCAGGTGAGAATGTGATGTACCCAAACCCGGAGAAAGATATTCCTGGAACTGTTGGGGTGGAGGGTAGAGCAGGGGGACTCTGGCAGCAGGTGCGGGAGCTTGTTCCTGATGACTGCGTGACCCACAGGTTGATTTCCTGACTTTGGTACACCAGGTTGTCCAGGCAGCCCTTAAAACTTCGATCTCTCACTTTACTAGTCTGGGAATGTGAAAATGTCTCATGAAATTTTCCCACAAAAATTTGGGTAAACTGATAAGATAGAAAGTTAAGTAAACATTCATATCCTAAGAAACATGCAATTATAATAATTTGGTTGTTTTTTGTTGATTGTGTTTTCCTTTACCAATAAATTCTAATATCTACTGATAATCTATATTATTATTTACTTGAACATTTTATGTTATGCATTACATAAAACAGAATTCTGACCTCCTTTGTATCTGGAAGTGAACCAATAAAAAGAGCAGAGTTCAAGGTAATTTCTCGGGCTAATGAGTTATCAGGTGCAGTAACACTGTCAGATACTAGTCCTCCAGTTGACAACAATGTTACAGCAAGATGACCTACATTTGCATATCTGGTCCAAATATCAAACATATCATTAATTCATGTCAGGCACTTTGCATAGCTAAACAAACACCTAATAGATGGTTGATTACAAGTCCAGTAAAAAAGTAATTGTTATCAACATTGTGGCCCCATCATTAATTCATTTGAGGCACTAGGTTTAACTAAGCAAACATAATTGCTGGTTAATAAAAAGTCCAGTTTAAAATTTTGTATCAACCTTGTGGCAGAGAGCCTAACCCAACAATCATCACAGCCAGCAAAACGACTTGGAACCCTGACATTCTGTACTCCAGTGCTGAACTCAAAATACAGTGTATCATTGGCTACACCTAGTTGCAGCTCTGCTCCTAAAGTGAATAAAAAGAATGTAAGACTGTAAAATTTAAAAAAAAAGCAACATAGGGTCAATTTATAGAGATCCTGATTAAGATGTTAGTCTTATATCTGAGTCACAGAATCAAGTCTGTGGAACATCTCTGTAGCCACACTTCTGACTAGTCTGAGAAACTTAAGAAACTAAAGGCAGCTTGGTATAGTCATCATCATTCCTTCTGGTTCCTTCAGGAGTATACAACTTAACTCAGAGCTTTTCACTGCCCCCAGGCACAATTTTTCAGCCTCATCCAGCATGATGCTGATGATGTGTTGTCATCTTCTCTTGGGTTGACCACTGCTTGCCTTGAGGGTTCCACTCTAGCCCTGTTGCAGTCTGATGTTAGTATACTTTCTAAGCAGGTGGCCAATACTTCACCTTTTTCTTTCCATGATTTGCATTTCTATTATTTTCTGTCGACACATCTCAATAGTTTTTTGTTTTCTATCTTCTCATGCCACTGTATTTTTTATTTATTCCTTTGGCATAGAGATTAGCACAAATGCTGAGATTAAAGAAACAGATGAACTCTACTTCATTTTTAAAATGTATATATTAGTCCAAAAGGGTGTTTTTTAAAATTTAGTTAAAAAAGATCACAACGGCAAGGTTAAATATTAAAAAGTTGTAAAATAAAAACTGAAGATTTACAAAAGATCTGTATATTAAATTGTTTAATTTGAGCCTACCTGATGATGGGTTATCCACATAAAAGAAAACACCATTGCTGAAGTTTGAAGGTTTTCTCAAATCTACAACAATGTCATCAAACACTCGCTGAACATTGTTTCCAGGGTTGACAATTTGCAGGCCGAGGTTCCCATCAAAAGTGACAGGCTGGCGCAACTTGGCCAGGGCTGCTTCAGCCATTTCCATTTTCTTTTTTAAAACTGCAATCTTGCTTTCAATGTCTTTGGTCGTCTGGTCTGTAGCTTGCAACAGGGAACTAGCAGACGTCATGTTTTGTTTGAACACATTTAGATTGGAGTCTTGGTTTATCACTAGGAATACAAAAAAACAAGATGATTTAGTAGTGTAACCATTTTAATAAATTACTATCAATAGTATCAACTCTTAAAAAGAAAGAAAAATCAAATTATTATTTTGGGAAATACATTTTTTTATTTTATTATCAAACCATTTTGCTATTTTCTAATATTGTTTTTTTAAAAGCAAGTTAATCATAATAATAAACTTTGGTAATACAATTAAAATGACAGATTGAATAATTCCATGCATAACACAACTCACATCGCTGTTCAAGTGATTTCTGCAAGTCAAGGGCTCTATCAGTCTGATTGTAAAGTGTATCAATGTCCCCCTGTTTCTGGTTGAGGACATTGTCCTGGCTAGCAGCACTGGAGGCGGCTGTTTGCACCACAGTGGCGGCCTCTTGTAGTTTACTGGCTGCGTCTGACAGTTGGCCAGCTGCTGGGCTGTCTAGAGAGGTAATACACAGTTTGTTATATGACTGGACATGTTATACAGTTTGTTACATGACTGGACATGTTATACACAGTTTGTTGTATGACTGGACATGTTATACACAGTTTGTTGTATGACTGGACATGTTATACACAGTTTGTTGTTATATGACTGGACATGTTAAACAGTTTGTTGCTACATGACTGGACATGAGATGTTATACACAGTTTTACCATCTTGTTTAGCACACTCAATTAACAATTAATTACACTTTAAGAAACTTAATTTATTACAAAAGAACCTTTTACCTGACCCAATTCTTGAGCTTAGCCTGGAGATTAATCTTAACCTTGTCTCTGCCAACAACACTGGCAGGTAAAATTCACCTATACAACAACTCATGGCCCAGCCAGCAGAAAATGGAATTACTACTTTGTTTTCTACAGCTTACAATAAATTATTTGCAAGCAACATGTCTGTTTAGTATGAGTCACCTTTGTAAAGAGTGTTCAAGCCTTGGGCAGCAGTTATCATAGCGTCCAGCTCCACAACAGCAGGTGACCACTGGGCAAGCTCATTGTTGATCCTGTTGGCTGCAGTGCTGACTCCATTCTGTAGAACTATATAAAAAACTTGCATGTTTCAATATTGAAGCTTACCACTAGGTAGGACTTTAAACAAGTAAACACACTGATGCATTGTGTATACATAAAATAACAGCTAAAAAGGAATAAAATTATAAATTCATTTAATATCTAGTCCTACATCCTTTAAATATATTTTTAAACAGAACAATGGCACAAACATCTTAATTTTGTTATAACCTATTATAACCAATTATGGGCACAATTTTTTTTCTTTAACTAACACCTTCTTCCTTAATTATTGTTTTTATTATATAAGAAAACAATCCTTACCCTGAGCTTTTTTTAAATTATTGTTTTTATTTTATAAACAACAGTCCTTATCCTGAGTTCTTTTTTAATTATTGTTTTTATTATATAAACAACAATCCTAACCCTGAGCTATTCTTTAATTATTGTTTTTATTCTATAAGAAAACAATCCTTACCCTGAGTTTGAAAATCAACAGCCATGACATAATTTCTGAGTGTCTCACTACTATTCCTCTCAGCCTCAAACTCTGCCCTCATCCTGTCGACCAGCTCTGATGTGATGTTTCCCTGAATGAGCAGGACAAGCTGGTCAGCTGACTGTATCATTGAGACAGCGCTGTCCAAGTTTTGTGTTGCTGTGTTGAAGTCATCAATGATTTGTACCGCAGCTTTACCTAGAGTAGAGATGTTCTGGTATGTCCTGGGGATTACAAAATGTTCATTGTGTGAAATAAACTCAATCTATTTTCTTTTAACGTAGTGCTTTAAATTTGATAAGGGAAGGAGTTGTTGGGAAGAAGAGCGCTGTACAGTTCGCCTGAAAGTCTCAGGTTTGAACCCTGGGCTTGTGTCTGTAGGAAATCATTGAGTTCATCTAGCTCTGATAATTCCTTTTACAATAAAAATGTAAATTACTGTTATTGTTTTCATATTATCTTTTGTTTGTTTTAAAAACTAGAATAGAAAAGGTATTCAAGCTCTAATATGAGCTTTCAGATCTAATGATCCATAGAGCAGATGAAAGGAGTTTACCTTTCATCAAGAACAGAGATCAAGACATTAGGGTCGGCGGTCTTGTGTTCTGTCCCTTGACCGCCTCACCAGAGCTATACCTGTGAGGCAACTAACCCACCTGTTTATTTCACTGTAGGATATTTCCAGGGCTGTGACCAACTAACCCACCTGTTTATTTCACTGTAGGATATTTCCAGGGCTGTGACATGAGCCTCTGCTTGGGTGACAGCCAGCGCGGTCTTGTCTATCAAGGGTGGGGTGGACTCCAAAGAGTTTCTCAGCGTCAAGTTGCCAGTGACTATATTACTCACACCTGTCAATATTCAATCATACATGCCAGTGACTATATTATCACGCCTGTCAATATTCAATCATACATTTCAGGACCATGTAGGTAGTTAAAAGAAGAGGGGGAGGACAATTCCACTAAAGGGCCCCAGTTTGTTGATTTTAGTTTAATAATAGACTACCATTCAATGTATTACTTTATTTTAAAAAGTATTAATCTCTCAAAGCTGCCATGAATATATGGCAGATGTACTTATTACTGAAAGGTGAAAGATGGCAGATGTACTTATTACTGAAAGGTGAAAGATGGCAGATGTACTTATTACTGAAAGGTGAAAGATGGCAGATGTACTTATTACTGAAAGGTAAAAGAAAGGATAGTCCTTGAACATAGTCCTTGGAACAGTACATTAGAGTTTAAAAAGGCATGTTTAGCTCAATGATTAGGTAACTTATTGTGCTATCCTTAATTAATAATAAACATAATTTCCAACAGGCAAGAATTTTCATTGTTAAGCTATGTTAAAGAATATAGTATTACTTGAATGAAAGATAGTTTAATAGCAACATTATTATAAAGGCTACCTATAGGAAATTGGCGATTATCTCCCCATGACATAACAGAAGCTGCATTAGCACTATAAATAGTTTCTGCATTACTGGCTGACTTTTTGGCAGCAGTGAAATTTGAACTCATGTCAGCATATTTCATGTCAGCTGTGTTCAAGACATCACTGACAGACCTGTTCACATCATCAGCTTGAGATTTAAACACCTGCAACACAACATCTGGAAAACTGACTTTGAATTACAAATCTAAATTTTTTTAAATGGTATTAAAGTGGGATTTCGCTAGGCAAATAGATATAGTGGTCATCTCAAAAAACTCATGGTAACAAAAAACTGAGGCAAAACCAAATAAGAGAGGCCATCTGGAAAGGTTGGTTCAGTGATCAGAGCTCTGAAGAATTGTATATACTTATGTAAATTAAAAAATAAATTTTATATATATATATATATATATATATATATATATATATATATATATATATATATATATATATATATATATATATATATATATATATATATATATATATATATATATATATATATATATATATATCAATTGAAAATATGAAATGAAAAACTTACATTAGCCTGAGCTAGGGTGTTCTCCACAGAGGAAGTGGAAAAATCTAAAGTATCCAATACAGAAGATAAGTTTGAAACTGCAAGAGACTTGGCATCCAGATCAGCACTTAAGCTTATCATTGAAGAACTCATATTTGCTATTGTAGTGGCCTAAAATTGAGAACTCTGCTTAGTATGTTGTATTAGATGCACCCTGATCATACAATTACTTTATGTCTTGATAGCAGTCTCATTTATTAGACACGCTACTGGCTCAATGTCAATCTGAACTTAACAATTATTACACCCAAAGGTTAAACACATTTATAGACTCCGTTAAGCCATTACTTTTTATTAGTAGAATTTTTGGAAGCTGAATAAACAAATACTGAAATAGATTTGGTTTAAAAATAAAACACCTTCTTTAATTCCTACAGTGACACTGATCTTTTATTGCATGTTTCTTGAAGTCCCAATTTAAAAGGAAATGTATATTTGTGGCCTACTACTGTTAACTTAGTAAAAGGTAATCCATGGGAAAATGTTTAATGGAATGTTCAATCATGACAGTAATGGTCTAGCAGTAGAGAGTTAAACTGCTAACCCAAGAGTCTCGAGTTCAAAACCGGGTTCAAATAAGTGGGTTATCCCTGAGTCCTTCCACATCTGATGAGTACCGAACTCACATTACGGAAACAAAGGCGACTGGACATAGTGCTGACCATGCTATCCCTTCATATGCCAAGGCATCTGAAGCAGATGAACTTCATCTGCTCGACGTGTCTTGGGCACGAACAGGAAATGATGATGACATTATTATTAATGTTAATTTAGATTACAATTTTTTTGATACAATGTTTTGAGGAAAAGTAATTATCAAACACAAAATTTGTTTGTGATTTTACACTGAAATTTTAAAGCATGAAAAAAGATACCTGTTTATAAATGATGTTGTTAGTATTTGCCATGATGCCTGTGTCCTGTACAGTAGCTAGGAGGGAGGTGGCCAGGCTAAGTTCAGGTTGAAAGGTCAGGGCTAAATCTTCAGTGCTGTTGCCTCTTACACTCAAATACTGTAAGCAAAACATGTCAAGCATCTTATCCCACATACCAGTTAAATGTACACAAAACAAATAACAGAAAATTATATAGTAATATGTTTGTACTGGTTTGTAGGGGACAGTGTGGTCTTGTGGTAGAGGGCACAATTGCTGACCCCAAATTCCCAAGTTCTGACCTCAGGCAGGTCAGGCTTGTTAGGCTGGTGAAATTAACCCATCTAGGAGAGAAAACTCCGGAATCAAACAACTTGCACTGCAGGTGTTTTTGGATAAGCCAAGGCTTAGAGGCACATCCAGAAAGAAAAGCAGGCTTAAATTGGAGTCAACTGGCTTAATGCCGATCAAAACATGTTGACGCATGTAATAATTATGTTCAAAGAAAATCGTTTCTAATATTACAACTAAGAATAGAGAAGAGGAGAATTAGTATAGTTACTTACCAGAGAAGCAGTTTGGTTGTAGGCATCAAAGACACCCAGATTTTTAGAGAGAAGCTGGTCAACTGCTGCTGAATCACTTGACAGATTTGTGGCTTGATCCTTCAGAGCACTAAACCTGGACACTTCCATTTCACTTCTGTTCTTGGATGTTGAGGTAGAATTCACTAGAGATGAAACCTGAGAAGTCAAAAAAATTGTTTAGGGTTAGTATTTTCTTTAATATCTAGAAATTTATCAGCTGGTTTCAAACATTAGGTTATTGAAGCTGTGCAGCCTGCTAACATTGATTGCTTTTTAAACAGAAAAGTAATAATCCTCTTTCAGGAGGCTATCAACAATTATTAGCTGTTGTTGTATTTAGGATTCAGATGTCAACAAACTAGGCAATAAATACAGCTAATAGTTTTCTATTTAAACTAGAATCAGATGACAATTCTAAAAGCTATAAAGTGTAAAAGGTAAACAAAAAATGGTATAATGTTTTGAATTCTAAAAAAAATGAAACAATTATCCTAATTTTTTAATGTATTACTACTGAATTCCTCTGTATTTTTAACATCTCTGGGAACATAAGTATCTGTTATTTCCCTTGATAAAATTGAATTTTAAAATGGGAAGTAACTAGCAAAAATCTTTGACAACAATTCAAACTATTTTTCAGCATCACAATGTGTCTAAACATAAAAGCACCTTAGTTTATTATGGCAGGCATTTAATTTTATATTTCCAACTAAAGTTTGAGAATATAAAATAAATTACTTATTATAAAGAGACAGTTATATATTTTTTAAATGACAGCTGAACTTTGTAAAAAAATGAAAAGGTGGATTGGTCATTTTAGGACAGCCTTCATTACCAAGGCAACAGCTTAAAATGTAAGTCAAGCAACAACCTACTGTAAGATGTTTATATCTTTCAAAATGATTGTAAAAATGTAAAGATCAAGCTTTTCAAAGTAGTTTTTATAGTTTATTTAAATAATTTTTTTTTTAAAGTTAGATCTTCTGCCATTCGAGCTGCATTCCAGAAAAAAACAGTGGTTGTCTGACTGCAGATGTTTTGAACTGCTAACTGGCTGAAACTTCCATGGATTGTACCATCCCAATAATCAGGTAAATGAAAACATTTGATGATACATCGCAAACATTAAAAGTTAGCTATTGTAATTTTTTTCCTGTAGAGTTCTCAAAGCTTTTTGCACCTCATGCCAGCATACCCCTTAGAGAGTCAAACTTCCCCAGGGGAAGGAACCCACATCACAGTTTGGAAACAGCAGATTTACATTAACCAATGTGATGAGAATTTCAACTCTGCAGTGAAAACTTTTTAGAATGAATAAGTAAAGTAACGTTCCCTTTTCAAACCTGACGGTCTATAGGGCAAGTGAAGTAGAGTTCACTTGTTTCTGTGACCTCGGCATATGAAGAGATAGTGTGGTCAGCTCTATGCCCAGACGCCTTTACTTTCCCTAACGTGTGTTAGGTACCCATCAGAGTTGGGTGGACTCAGGGACGGTCTACTGATTTGAACCCGTATTTGAACTCGAGACTTACGGGTTAGCAGTCCAGCTCTCTAACGCTAGACCACTTCATCCCTTTTAGAATGAGTACTAGATCACAATGAATCCAGATGACATCACAAGAGTGGCGCCTAACTGGATGTCTCAAGGAAAAAGAAAACAGGGAAGGCCAAGTGAGACGTTGGGGATCACAGCAGAATAGCAACTGTCAAAGGCAGGACTATCTTGGGGGACTGCCAAGAAAATTACAAGAGAACGACAAAAGTGGAAAGAGCTTTCTGTGGCGGCCCCATATGTCATGGGTACAAAAGAGAAAAGATGACTAGATAACTTGAAGTATGTATTGTGGCCCATGATGTGGCCAACTTGCTTAAAATGTAAACAAGTGAGGATATTGTGAGGTAACAGAATTATAACTGTTAACATTTTTAAACATTTAAAAAAAAATAATTTTTGCTTTTATAACTTTTTGTTCATATTGATTTTTATATTTAAAAAAAAACTTTGTTCAATAAAATCTTGAAAAAAAATCAATTGAATGATAATTGTTAATAATAATATTACGTCCTATCATTAGCTTCTTCCATGATAAAGCCTTATAAAAAAAACCCACAATTTTAAGATTCATGATTTATTTGCTATTCTAACCATAAGCTCCGCAATATGTGTACCATTCTAACCTTATGCTCCAGGATTTATTTGCTATTCTAACCACAAGCTCCACAATATATGTACCATTCTAACCTTAAGCTCCACAATGTGTGTACCATTCTAACCTTAAGCTCCACAATATATGTACCATTCTAACCTTAAGCTCCACAATGTGTGTACCATTCTAACCTTAAGCTCCACAATGTGTGTACCATTCTAACCTTAAGCTCCACAATGTGTGTACTATTCTAACCTTAAGCTCCAGGATTTGTGTACTATTCTAACCTTAAGCTCCAGGATTAGTGTGCCATTCTAACCTTAAGCTCCAGGATTTGCGTGCCATTCTCCAGCAAACTCCGCTGACCATCTACTGAGCTAATGACCTCAGTGATGGATGATTTGTTGCTCCCAGCCAGCCCTAGAAGGTTCAAGCTTTGGTTGAGTTTAGCCGTCAAAACCTGCAAGGTTGGGTCCTCCAGCTGCACATTCAAGGCAAGCATGGTCTTGTTGAGCACACTGTTGGCAGCTCCTGACAGCAGCTGGATGTCCTGACCCAGGGATCTCTGACAAGGACCACATTCTGGCAAAAACAGATGGAAAGATAAGGATTTGGGGTGGAGTTTGGTGTGGAGGTACATGACAAAAACAGATGGAAAGATAAGGATTTGGGGTGGAGTTTGGTGTGGAGGTACATGACAAAAACAGATGGAAAGATAAGGATTTGGGGTGGAGTTTGGTGTGGAGGTACATGACAAAAACAGATGGAAAGATAAGGATTTGGGGTGGAGTTTGGTGTGGAGGTACATGACAAAAACAGATGGAAAGATAAGAATTTGGGGTGGAGTTTGGTGTGGAGGTACATGACAAAAACAGATGGAAAGATAAGAATTTGGGGTGGGGTTTGGTGTGGAGGTACATGACAAAATGAATTTAAAGATAAGAAGTAGGTTGAAATTTGATAAGGCTGGGCCTGGCAAAATAAATACTAAAATAAGGATTAGGATTTAAATTTGTGAGGCTAAATAGAAAAATGTGAATAAAGGATTAAATATGATGTGGCTGAGCTTACAACAACAAGACAAAGGACCCTGAGTTTGAACAATAGTGAGATTCTGGACACCTGCTTGCCTGTATAATTTCTTTAAATTTACCTAACACAAACAGTGGAAATGATGCTAACCAATATAAACAGAGGTCAAACTGCTACCTTATGGTAAAGATACTATCATTTAAACAGAACCCTAAAAAAACAGAGAAAAAGATGCTACTTCATATAAATTCAGGAAAAGACTGGAAAAACAATTCTTTTGATAAGCTGCATACTTAAAAATAGATAAACTTGAACTCATCAGCAAGTCTAAAATAGTAATTTACAAAAGTTTGTTTCCTTTCTTTTAAAAGCCAGCAATCATTCCTCCAACTTTTAAGCACTAGTGTGAGAACTGGTCTTACCTTGGCACCCAGCACTTGTGAAGTTAACATAGAGGGGCAGGCACTGGTCACACTGTCGACCACCCACACCAGGCTGACACTGGCACTGACCAGTTGTCTTGTTACACCCTGACCCAGGTACGGAGCCAGTAACATTACAACCACATGCTGAAATATAAATACAGTAACATTACAATCACAAGCTGCAATATAAATACAGTAACATTACGATCACAAGCTGAAATATAAATACAGTAACATTACAACCACAAGCTGAAATATAAATACAGTAACATTACAATCACAAGCTGCAATATAAATACAGTAACATTACTATCAAAAGTTGAAATATAGTAACATTACAATCACAAGCTGCAATATAAATACAGTAACATTACTATCAAAAGTTGAAATATAGTAACATTACAATCACAAGCTGAAATATAAATACAGTAACATTACTATCAAAAGTTGAAATATAGTAACATTACAACCACAAGCTGAAATATAAATACAGTAACATTACAACCACATGCTCAAATATAAATATAGTAACATTACAACCACATGCTGAAATATAAATACAGTAACATTACAACCACATGCTGAAATATAAATATAGTAACATTACAACCACATGCTGAAATATAAATACAGTAACATTACAATCACAAGCTGCAATATAAATACAGTAACATTACTATCAAAAGTTGAAATATAGTAACATTACAATCACAAGCTGAAATATAGTAACATTACAACCACAAGCTGAAATATAAATACAGTAACATTAAAATCACAAGACTAAATATAGTAACATTAAAATCACAAGATGAAATATAAAAACTAACATTACTATCACAAGCTGAAATATAAATACAGTAGTATTACAACCACAAGCTGAAATATGAAAACAATTAGCAAGCTAAAAACCCTACAATCACAAGGGGACAACTATAAAGAATGTTACATTACAAAAATATTCATTTTTAATAGAAATTTTCTCCATTTACATGTCAAACAAAAATTATATCAAATTTAATCTGAAGTTTTAATATTTTTTTAACATAAGATAAGTTAAAAAAGTAAATTGTTCCTTCCTACCCTGACATGGTAGAGTAGGCAAACCATAATAGCCCTCTACACACTGGTTACAGTGTGTGCCAGTAGTGTAGTTCCTACAGGAACACTGACCAGTTGTGTTGTCACACTGTGCATTTAAACTTCCAGCTTCTAGACAGCCACAGAACTGACACCCTGGTGATGTTAGAGGGGAAATATTATCATGTCAGAGGTTTAGTCTGATAAACATATGGTCTAGTTTTACAGTTCTCTGGTAGTCTGAGGTCTAGTTTTAACAGTTCTCAGATAGTCTTTTTTTTCTTCTTCTTTGTTCTTAATTTTAGAGTTGAAAGGGATTCCCTCCAAAATAATTAAGTATACATGTCAACTGTTTATACGCCTTATAGGCTGTTGACAACTATTTCAGCCTGCTTTTCTTTTTGGCTTTGCTTCCATAGCCTTTGTCCAACAAAGAACAAATTACAATGCAGCAGTTGTTAGATTTTTGGAGTTGTCTCTCCTAGAAGAGTTGCTGTCCTCATCTATCAAGCATCATCTGCCCGTAAGCTCAAACTTGAAACTTATCAATTTAGCAACCATGAGCTTTACCGACTCGACTCGACCACACGACCCCCTTCTGATAGTCTGAGGTCTAGTTTTACAGTTCCCTGATAGCATACCATATCTGATATGCCTGAGGTCTAGTTTTATGAGTTTGAGAGGATCATAAATGCACACAATTTCCCTTACAAACACAATAAAAAATAGAATCCCTCTGTAACCTACCTGTGTTGTTTTGAGTGTTGTAGCCCCAATACCCAAGAAGACACTGGTCACATGTCCTGCCTCCTACACCATAAAAACAGGGGCACTGTCCAGTGATGTTGTCACACACAGTTGAGTTGGACATGGAAGCTTTGCACTGGCACTCTACAACATGGATATGGACACAGTTGTATTAACTATAGCTCTCTCTCTCCCTCTCTCTCTCTCTTACGGTCATAACCAGTTCAAACTTTTGATCATAACCCAGACCGACTAGAACAGGGTTGAGAATTGAGCCTTTCCTTCACCCATGTTACCAACTACTAGATACATGGGCTTTCACCAGACTCATGCTTCCTCCCCAGGTGCTTCATACAACATGATTTTTGTATGTGAGGGGCAGTTTGGTCAGGGGATGACGTATGGTCTTAAGCCTGGGTTCTGAACTCGAGACTTTTGGGCTCGCAAGCCAATGTTCTACTGCTAGACCCCAACAATAGCTAAACATAAGGCATTAGTGATTTTAATTAGATTCGAAATATAGAAAAAACAAAAGAAGTAAAATTTCTCTTAGATTTAACATCAAACCTCTGTATTCAACTGCACAGAGTCTTCAGAATTTAACTTCACTTTAAACATTTGCTTCATGATTAATAATTCAGTAGGAAAAGATAATGACTATTTTAAGAGCAAATTACCACCACACTATTCTTTAGGTCAAATTTTTCAAAAAGTCACCTTGGCAGGTTTGTAGTGAAGCGTTGCCATAGAACCCAACAGCACAGACTTCACAGTGATCCCCTGCGGTGTTGTTGGAACAAGAGTCACAAATTCCAGTGACATTGTTGCAGGTTTTAGAATTGCCATTGCAGGTACATAGGGAACATGTTCCGTTGACATCAAGAGGGTTCCCATAATACAACGGTTCACATCTGTGTACATTATTAAAATAAAACTTGATTAGACTTCCCCCATTAGAATTAAGTACCATCTGTAACAGTAATAAAGGCAGAAACGAGAAACAAAATATTTTTAATTGACTGCTAATTTTTAACATTTAAATAACATTGAAATAAACTCCCTCAAACTTTTTTGTATATTCTTATACTAGCCATCCCGGCCAGGCCCTGCACTGGCCTCTGTGAAAACCCTATCAGTAAAGGACCATAACTTATGTGTTTATTAAGCAGCATATACCTGGCATGGATGTTTGACAAAAGAACACATAACCCTAAACCCAACTCTAACTTTAAACTTAACACTAACCACAACCAACAAAAACCAAAACACAAACACAAAAAGAAACGCAAACATAATGCAAACACAAACACAAAAATATTCTTATATAACAGTACTGCTTGGGATGGCACTACTGGTGGAATTGGCCTATAGAAATTATAGGTCTGAGACAAGACTTTTAATTTGTTTTTTTAAACTACTTAGATACAAAAATTTCCAAGAGTTCCTGCTGTATAAGGATATGAAATAAAAGACTCAAGGTGACTAATTATTTAATTATTATTTATAATAAAATCAAACCAACATAATCCTTATACAGCCTTCATTTTTCTGCAACAGACTATTTTATAGGGTATTCTGCTAATAATTTTGTACCCCATATCTTGTGTTCGAATATAAACAGCATATTGAGCAAGTAAACTACAACTGACAAGTCTACAAATACTGACTGTAATTAGATAAGTATAGCTGCAGAAGTTGCAAAATAAAACTAATAAAAGTATTAGCCAAAGAAATGACCATGACCTTTTGTAAATAAATGAAAATGAGGTTTGGTATTTCTCAGCAGATTTAATAGTCAAGCAACACCCAAGTATTATAATGACTTTGCTTTAAAAAAGATTCTGGCAAATCTGAACTTAAAACCTACTTTGCTCTAAAAATAATTTTCTGGCAAATCTAAACTTTAAACCTACTTTGCTTTAAAAAAAAAAATTCTGGCAAATCTAAACTTAAAACCTACTCAGCTCTAAAAGTAATTTTCTGGCAAATCTAAACTTAAAACCTACTTATCACATAAATCCCCAGTGTATCCCACATTGCAAGAATCACAAACAATAGAGCCAGTGGTGTTGTCTGTATGGCATGTTTCATTCTTGACCCGGGGGTAGTAGCAGGGACACTGTGTACAGCCATTGGTAGCATGGGGGTAGTACCCATGTTTGCAGGTTTCACAACTGTTACCTAAAAGAGTAAAAAGAAAATGTAAATAGGAAAAGAAATGTATCTTCAGTTGATACAATTAAACATCAAAGATATTTGATAAATGAAAAACAGAAATCATGGTAGAATCACAAAAATTCTTTTATAGATTTTCCAATATCATATATTTACTGATAATTAATATTTCTTCCAAATCAGCATAGTTTATAATTTAATTTATAAATTATATTTTACTTTTGAGCTTCGTTTTCTGTTCTTCACTCTCATTTTAAGTATTTTCATTTGTCTTTCTCTCTCTGCTTTTGTCTTTTGTTCAATTTAATTATTTTGCAATCAACCACATTTTCATGTTAAACATGTACATTGCCTACAACTCAGCTGTATAAACATAATACACTGCAAAAAAAAACCTATACAATGCCAGTAATTAACCTGCATAAACCTGTACACTGCCTGCCACTCACCTGCATAAACCTGTACACTGCCTGCCACTCACCTGCATAAACCTGTACACTGCCTGCCACTCACCTGCATAAACCTGTACACTGCCTGCCACTCACCTGCATAAACCTGTACACTGCCTGCCACTATCCTGTATAAACCTTTACACTGCCTGCCACTCACCTGCATAAACCTGTACACTGCCTGCCACTCACCTGCATAAACCTGTACACTGCCTGCCACTCCCCTGTATAAACCTTTACACTGCCTGCCACTCACCTGTATAAACCTGTACACTGCCTGCCACTCACCTGCATAAACCTGTACACTGCCTGCCACTCACCTGTATGAACCTGTACATTGCCTGCCTCTCACCTGTATAAACCTGTACACTGCCTCCACACTCACCTGTATAAACCTGTACATTGCCTGCCTCTCACCTGTATAAACCTATACACTGCCTGCCACTCACCTGTATAAACCTGTACATTGTCTCCCACTCACCTGTATAAACCTGTACACTGCCTGCCACTCACCTGCATAAACCTGTACACTGCCTGCCACTCACCTGCATAAACCTATACACTGCCTGCCACTCACCTGTATAAACCTGTACATTGTCTCCCACTCACCTGTATAAACCTGTACACTGCCTGCCACTCACCTGTATAAACCTGTACATTGTCTCCCACTCACCTGTATAAACCTGTACACTGCCTGCCACTCACCTGTATAAACCTGTACATTGCCTGCCTCTCACCTGTATAAACCTATACACTGCCTGCCACTCACCTGTATAAACCTGTACATTGCCTGCCTCTCACCTGTATAAACCTATACACTGCCTGCCACTCACCTGTATAAACCTGTACATTGTCTCCCACTCACCTGTATAAACCTGTACACTGCCTGCCACTCACCTGTATAAACCTGTACACTGCCTGCCACTCACCTGTATAAACCTGTACACTGCCTGCCACTCACCTGTATAAACCTGTACACTGCCTGCCACTCACCTGTATAAACCTGTACATTGCCTGCCACTCACCTGTATAAACCTGTACACTGCCTGCCACTCACCTGTATAAACCTGTACACTGCCTGCCACTCACCTGTATAAACCTGTACACTGCCTGCCACTCACCTGTATAAACCTGTACATTGCCTGCCACTCACCTGTATAAACCTGTACACTGCCTGCCACTCACCTGTATAAACCTGTACACTGCCTGCCACTCACCTGTATAAACCTGTACACTGCCTGCCACTCACCTGCTGTGTTGTGCTGACAGTCTAAACACACGCCTGTGTCAGGGTTGCAGGTGTTTGAGTGGTTGTTGCAGTCACATGGTACACAGACACCAAAATATTCTGAGCTTGTCACATTGGCTCTTTTGTAGCCCAGGGCACAAGACTACAAAATAGTAATAAATAATCTTAGAGATATTCATTTCAAATTTTTCACTTAATAAAGCATTTATTTCATTATATTTTAAACAGAATCTGTGGCTTTTTTTCTTTTGATTTTACTTGAAATCCAAAAGATTTAAATTTTCATCGCTCTGTTCTTGTCAGATAAAACAACCTTTTAATCCAAAATAAAGTTAGTTTTTAAAGAAAACCTTCAGGTATTCAGCTGCATTTAATATGTAGCCTAAGTAAAAAAAAAATATAACTTATATTATGAATTATGCATTTTGTGAATTATTGCATTAATGCCTTTATTTAATGTGTATTCACTGATCTACTACCCTATGCAACCCATGTATGTGTTTACCTCCCCTATACAACTAGTGCATGTATTTACCTCCCCTATACAAACCATTATGTGTTTACCTCCCCTATACAACCCATGTATGTCTTACCTCCCCTATACAACCAGTGCATGTGTTAACCTCCCCTATAAACCCATTATGTGTTTACCTCCCCTATACAACCCATGTATGTCTTACCTCCCCTATACAACTAGTACATGTGTTTACCTCCCCTATACAACTAATGCATGTTTACCTCCCCTATACAACCAGAGCATGTATTTACCTCCCCTATACAACTAATGCATGTTTACCTCCCCTATACAACCAGAGCATGTATTTACCTCCCCTATACAACTAGTGTATGTGCTTACCTCCCCTATACAACCCATGTATGTCTTACCTCCCCTATACAACTAGTGCATGTGTTTACCTCCCCTATACAACCAGTACCTGTGCTTACCTCCCCTACCAAATGCCATCACATACCTCACATGACCTGCCTGTGTACTGTGGACCACAAGCACACAGCTCCACATAAGGATTCACCAGTCCTACATCACTCACTGAGCTAAACTCCAGCTTGGATAATCTAGCATTAATTAAACAAAGTAAACTAAGTGCAGTCTTAAGTCAAAATTTATTTCATACTTAACTGATACATCTATAAAATAAACAGTTATCATACTTGTTATAATTTATAATTCTATTAATAATTTTTGTGTTTAACAATTATAACTTTGCCTTCTATATTTACATATCAATTTCATATCATACTACATAAGAATAAATGCTTTTTCGTTGAAAGACTGCATAAGATCAGGCTATTAATATGTTTTTCAATGTTATGTTGAGAAATATTCATCAAACATTTATAAGTGAAAAATTCTTTTTAAAAAAGAGCTATGTGCATTTTTTAAAACAAAATTAAAGACTAAGCAGAAAATGGGCACAATTACGTCTGTTAGTGTAGAAGTATTGAAAGTGTTGATCAAGGAAGTTGAATGACCTACCTAGATGTGAGTTTACTGAAGTTGAATGACCTACCTAGATGTGTGTTTGCTGAAGTTGAATGACCTACCTAGATGTGTGTTTGCTGAAGTTGAATGACCTACCTAGATGTGTGTTTACTGAAGGAAGTTGAATGACCTACCTAGATGTGTGTTTACTGAAGGAAGTTGAATGACCTACCTAGATATGTGTTTGCTGAAGTTGAATGACCTACCTAGATGTGTGTTTGCTGAAGGAAGTTGAATGACCTACCTAGATGTGTGTTTGCCTGTAGCAAAAGATGCAGGAACCAGCAGAACTTTGGCAGTGTACAAAATTTTTAGAAACTCCCCTCTTGTAAGGTTGCCAGAAGATTTGCTCCAACTGCTTTCCCTCAGGACAATCCTGTGGGTGGTGTCCACCCCCTGGTCGAAGTTTGTCACTGTCTGGGTCAGAGTGATACCACTGCTGTCAATTAGTATGACCTTAAGGTCAAGGATACGTTGACCTAACACGATGATATAATCAACGGTGAAGGTCACGTCTGATCCATAAAGAGATAAGAGATTTGAGAGAAGAACACCAGGCATCTGCCAATAGAGGCGTGGCTGGGCTTCTGTGAGAGATACCATTGGTTGGCTCAGGCTTTTGCTGGTGTCCAGGGTGATGTTCATGTCGTACACAGTTCCATTTTCAGTGCAGAGTTTGATGGCAGAGGCTTCACCAGAGTCTGTCCTTACAGTCAGAGGAAAGATGGCCTTACAGGGGACAAAATGTTAACTATTTATAAAGTTATACCATAAAAATAATAAAAATATGATGTATTGACATTTCAGGCAAACAAAATCTGATGGAAAACACACAGGTTTTATTTTTAATAAACTTAAGATAAAGAAAAATATTTATGTTAATGGTTTTCAGAAAAAAAGAAAAAGGATTAAATATTTTTACTCAGCTTAATGTTGGCAGCTGTACAGTCTGATGTGACACCCATATAACCTGGTACAATGGAACCCAGACTCCCCCATCAACTCACAGGGTTCAGCTTAATGTTGGCAGCTGTACAGTCTGATGTGACGCCCATACACACATATAACCTGGTACAATGGAACCCAGACCCCCCCCCCCCATCAACTCACAGGGTTCAGCTTAATGTTGGCAGCTGTACAGTCTGATGTGATGCCCATACACACACAGCTCAGACATCCTCTGCTGTTGCTGGCGCTCAGACCAAAAGTTCCAGTTTTACAGCTGGTGCATGCCCTCCCAACTGTGTTCTCCTACAGAAAGTGACATGTTCAGTGTTACAATCAATGTGAGCAGTGGTAATTACATTAAGTTTGTCAAGAAAAAGTTGTGTATGTTTGATAAACTAAGTGAATGAAACAGAAAAAAAAGTTTTATTAAAATTAAAATGTTATAATTAAAATGTAATAGATAACTAAAACCAAAAAGCTTGTTTAGGGCACATATTCCAGTACCATATTCATGCATTAAATAAATGTACAAAATAAATGTGAATCTACTTGAACTACCTGCATGTCCCATTAACATACCAGATAAATATGAATATTATACTGAACCAGTTACAAGTTCCATAAATATGTACCAAATCAATGAGAAATCAATTTGTACAAGTTCCATGTTCCATAAACAAGTACAAATCACAAACATAGAATGTGTACCCACTTTACAAGAGCACTTACAGGTTTCACGTATTCCATTAGCATGTACCAAATAATGAGAAAGCAATCTGAACCAGTTCAATGTTCCATAAACAAGTACAGATCACAAAGATAGAATAAGTACCCACCTTACAAGAGCACTGTCCTGTGGTTTGGTTACACACTGATGTTAAAGATCCTGCCTCATCACAGCTGCATGGAACACATTCTTGTCTGGCATCACGATAGAAGCCATCCATGCAGCTCTCACATTTGGATCCTCTATAACCAGTTTTACACAGACAAACGCCAGTGGTAGAGTTACACTGTAGACTTAATGAGCCAGTGGGGTGACAGGCGCAGGGCTAGGTGGGGGATAGAATACAAGTTACAAAACAATATTATCAATAGTTACAGTATTATGATTAACTGTAAATATATAATGATTTTGAACTCGTTTTTTTAAGGCAGATGTTTGAATAATACATTATATATAACATTTTATGACCAGGATTAAAGTTAAATAGTTTTTCATTTTTTTTTATAAATATTTTTCCAATAACTGTTATTGGAGCAATCAAACTATTCTCACTATTTTATCAAACATGTTGAAACCATAAATCAGACCAACTCATCTAAATAATCTAAATGTTTTCAGATTTTCTTTAAATGGTACTTTCATACTTTACTGATCTGTACAATGTAGTACAATATTGAAATAGAATTTACTACAATATATTCAAAATAAAGTTTATTTTAGCACTTCATAATAAAGGGCCCATACTGTAAAGTCGGGCTCTAGATATATACCCTTGCTAATTGTCCCATGCCTAGATCAAAAGTGTAATCCGACTAATAAATTGAAATAGAGAATGACCATACCGTACATCCAACTGTTTTTGTCCAGTTCCAGTTGTTTGGTAAACAAAATTCACACTGTCTACCCAGGGTATTGTCAGGACATTGACACTGTCCAGTGACACTGTCACATGCCGAGCTGAGTACATCACACTTGCAATCTGTGGATAGAGTGGTTAGTAGACATGTGATGCCACTAGTTTCTAGCCAGTGATCAGTAGACATGTAATGCTACTAGTTTCTAGCCAGTGGTCAGTAGACATGTGATGCTATTAGTTTCTAGCCAGTGGTCAGTAGACATGTGATGCTACTAGTTTCTAGCCAGTGGTCAGTAGACATGTGATGCTACTAGTTTCTAGCTAGTAGACATGTGATGCCACTAGTCTCTAGCCAGTAGACATGTGATGCCAATAGTTTCTAGCCAGTGGTCAGTAGACATGTGATGCTACTAGTTTCTAGCCAGTGGTCAGTAGACATGTGATGCTACTAGTTTCTAGCCAGTGGTCAGTAGAGATGTGATGCTACTAGTTTCTAGCCAGTGGTCAGTAGACATGTGATGCTACTAGTTTCTAGCCAGTGGTCAGTAGACATGTGATGCCAATAGTTTCTAGCCAGTGGTCAGTAGACATGTAATGCTACTAGTTTCTAGCCAGTGGTCAGTAGACATGTGATGCTACTAGTTTCTAGCCAGTGGTCAGTAGACATGTGATGCTACTAGTTTCTAGCCAGTGGTCAGTAGACATGTGATGCTATTAGTTTCTAGCCAGTGGTCAGTAGACATGTGATGCCAATAGTTTCTAGCCAGTGGTCAGTAGACATGTGATGCTACTAGTTTCTAGCCAGTGGTCAGTAGACATGTGATGCTACTAGTTTCTAGCCAGTGGTCAGTAGACATGTAATGCTACTAGTTTCTAGCTAGTGGTCAGTAGACATGTAATGCTACTAGTTTCTAGCTAGTAGACATGTGATGCCACTAGTCTCTAGCCAGTAGACATGTGATGCCACTAGTTTCTAGCCAGTGGTCAGTAGACATGTAATGCTACTAGTTTCTAGCCAGTGGTCAGTAGACATGTGATGCTACTAGTTTCTAGCCAGTGGTCAGTAGACATGTGATGCTACTAGTTTCTAGCCAGTGGTCAGTAGACATGTGATGCTATTAGTTTCTAGCCAGTGGTCAGTAGACATGTAATGCCACTCAGTTCAATTCAAGCTAGTAAGTAATTAACAGAAGCTTTTAAAAGTTTAATTTTAATTAACAGAGCTTGAAGAAAGTCAATATTTTAGATGAGTAATTCCACAAGAAAAATTTTACAAAAAAAAAATGAAAAAATATTTCTTCTAATACCTGTACACCCAGTGTTACTGAAGCGATAGTAACTTGGAGAGCATTTGTTACAAGTTCTGCCCACAACACCAGTCTGGCATTTACACTGACCCCCTGTCATGTTGCATGTGGAATCAAAGCTCCCTGTTACATCACAGTTACAAGGCAGGGGAGCCTCCCAGTAGTACATGGTGACTGTAAACAAAGCTTTCTGGCACAGGACAAGATCTGGAGGGTTGGTGGGGCTGGGGAGATAGAATTTTACAAATTTGAATAATAAGCGCTTTATTATATAAATGAGAAAAAAAATATTTAAAGATGCCTCTTTGAACTGGGCAGATGAAGTAGAGTTCATTTTTTTCTGGAACTCGGCTTATGAAGGGATAATGTGGTCAGCACTATACCCAGCCGCCTTTACTTTCCCTAATGTGAGATAGGTATGCATCAGAGCTGGGTGGACTCAGGGATGTTCTACTGACTTGAACCTGAATTCTAACTCCCGACATTCGGGTTAGCAGCCTACAAGTGATAACATTCTAACGCAAAAAAAATAGATGATGACTATTTTGTCTTAATAATACTATAGTGGTAATACATTGTCATAATGATGCTGTATGCATCGAAATAACACATTATCACATACTAAAACAAACATAATTATAATTCAAAAGCCATAAGCAACAGACTAACTTTGGCTTTCAATTCACAGAAATGTGAACCGAACTTCAATTTTATACATTAAAAAAAAGTTTTATAAATGTAAATGCTATTTTAAGCCTGTGACACTTAAAATGTGTAACTAACAATTGGTTTTTTAAAAAGTTGCAGCCAGCTGGTAAGTCATACGTCACAAGTGAAGAAACATTCTGGAACTCCTGGGGTACAGCCACTATCTTGTCCTGGGAGATGGGAAAAAATGTTTTCAAATTGAGAATGTTGAATTTAAGAAGGATCTCCAATAATTCTCTTTGTAAATCTATAAAATTCAAGCACACCAATATAAGCCTACAGTTTTAATTAGTTAGGGTAATCTGGTGCTGTATCCAGAATGTATCTGCCTGTATGGATTTTATGTGCTGTCAACTACCACCCCTGGTTAATTAGTGTTTCTATAGACAAGATCCAACATACCAATAAAACCTCAGCGTCATTGTTTGTCAACGTAATTAAGTTTGGTCCTGGATACAGAGCTATTGGTGCTGGACTGCTCAGCTCACACCAGGTCGTTGAACACACAGGCGTTTCCATGGTTACATTGTGAACCTGGTCATCTAAACAAACAAAAACAAAAAATCATTTTTTTTTTTCTTTTTTGGGGCATTTATATGATTAAAATTTTAAGTCTTTCAAATGACAATAATCGAATCCTCCAAATGAAGCCTAGATTAAAACTGAGAATATAGTTTAGAAATTTTGAAATAGAAATCATTTGGTTTTTTTGGTTTGTTTTTTCAATGTTGTATCTGGTTAGATTATATTTGTTACATTAGAAGACTGACTATTGTATATGAATGAAGTCTGTATGTTATATAAGAGATTCACTGTTGCCTATGAGCAAAGATTTGTTATTTAAAAGATTCACTGTTGCATCTGAGTAGATTCTGTGACAAACTTTAACAACCTGCAGACTGGAAGTGTAGGGTCAAAGTGCTGACCTCCGATGACCTGTAGGTGATGATCAGGATAAAGTTATACGTCAGGTCCAAGTTGGCTGGTGTGGTCAGTAAGAAAGTCAGGTTACTCTAGCAGATTGAAAGGTAATAAAAAAAAAGGTAGCATATTCACTACAAACTCAATTCAGAACATGCATTTTACACAAGCAGTGGTGGTATAAAAATTGAAACATAAAGAATTATTTTTACACTGTTATTTCTATTCTAGTCTGACATTGGTATGTTGTTATGATTATTTATGTGTTTTTGAAGATTTAGTTAACATTTATTTGATAGTAAATGTAAGTCAATAAGTAGCATTGACTTCAGAGTTTATCTGTATGCCTAAATGTTTTCAAAAATAGCTGTAATGTAAATAGTTTTTACAAAAGCAAAATCAAATTACTTTTTGTGTGAATTTGTTTCTACGAATTGTTCACTACTCAAACTAAAAACACAAGAACTAATGATGTGCTATAAATAACTTCATAACAAACCATTTTACCTAAAAAGTTTAGCTTGTAGGCCTACATTATTATTATAAAACTCAAAACTTGCTTTAACTTACACCAGGAACAGCCACAGCATACCCTCGCCCAGAGAAGCCAGCATTTGAAGGGTTTCTGTTGTAAACTACTTCACCTAGACTGTCTTCCAGCTCTGTAAAAATACTGTGAGGGCTTGGATAGTAGAAGCCAGGTTTTATGCTGGAAATATTTTTAAAATCATTACAGCGGCACAGTGGTATTACTTGTATTTATTTAACATATATCTCAAACCCTACAAAATACCTGTAATATAATGATTCTTTAAAAATTATGACTTTCTAATTAAAATTTTACAATTTTGTGCTAAGACATGCATGATATTCGGGTATAGTAACAATGTCTTAAACTGAATGTCTTAAGTTTAAAGTTAGATGTCCTTGTATTCACCCAGCTATAATGGGTAGCTGACCACCTAATCCTCTACTAAAGTCAAAGAACCAAAAGAACTCTACTTCATCTGCTCTATGGAGAGTTAGATCTGTGAACCACCTCAGTTATTTGTATTACCTACCTGTCACACTGCCTTCCTAGGATATTATCACTGTGGCAGACACACTGCCCGGTCACTTTGTCACAGACATTATTCAATGACCCACCAATATTGCACTCACAAGAGGAACAACCTGCATTAAAATGTTCTTGTTTAACTTCCCATTTATAACACAAGCACTTAACAGTTTTTCTGTTTTTACTTTTAGCTAAAGTAATTTTGACATTATCAAATATAATATTTAAACTACAATTAAGTCAGGTAAAATTATTTAAATAGTAGTGTATTATTATATTTTTTAAAGAAAAACATTTATTTTCTCCTTTTTAGTGCATAATAAAACATTTTCTATTCAATTTTTTTAATACTCTACCTACATTAAACAAAGTAATTAGAATAGAACATTATCTTATATTTGTAACCATAAGCACAAGATGTCCCTGAGTCTACCCAGCTCTGATGGGTCCTGGCACAAACTATAGAAATTAAATGCAGCTGGGCATAAACTCACTACTTTATCTTATGCTGAGGTTATTGAAATAGGTAAGCCCTACATCATCTGCCCTACTGGTCAGTCAGTCTAAAAGGGCAACTTTTTAAAAATTTTGTGAACATAGCTACATACCTGCTCCATTGCTGCTAGAAAGATTGTAGAAACCATCCTTGCAAGTGTCACAGGCGCGACCTTGTACATTAACCTTACATGGGCACTGTCCAGCACTGTCAGGTGTACACAAACCATTTCCATCTACTGTGCCTGGGGTGTGGCAAGCACAGGCTGGGATACATGTACATAGAGTCAACAAATGTAGATAAATGTACATAGAGTCAACAAATGTAGATAAATGTACATAGAGTCAACAAATGTAGATAAATGTACATAGAGTCAACAAATGTAGATAAATGTACATAGAGTCAACAAATGTAGATAAATGTACATAGAGTCAACAGATGTAGATAAATGTACATAGAGTCAACAAATGTATAAACAAACACTGCAGAGTACAACTAATGTTCTGACATGAAGTAATTATTAACACTTGCAACAAATGTGCCATTATGAACAACTGTTAATATTTTCAAATAAAAAATTAACAAAAAAAAAAACGTTCAATTTTAAATCAACAAAATGCTCACCACAGCTATACATTTAACATAATGTAATAGATGTATGGTATCTTTAAATATCCACCAGTTTTTAACAAAATAGATGTATGGTAAGTTAAAATAATCCACCAATGTTTAACAAGATAGATAGTATGTTGAAACATCCATCAGTTTTTAACAAAATAGATGTATGGTAAGTTAAAATAATCCACCAATGTTTAACAAGATAGATGGTATGTTGCAACATCCACCAGTTTTTAACAAAACAGATGTATGTATTTGTAAGTTAAAAACATCCACCACTGCCAACTTACAGCTGCAGCCTTGCAGGTTACTTGACTGCAGGTTATAAAAGCCCTGTTTGCAGGTGTCACACTTTGACCCCATAACGTTTGCTTTACAGTAACAGTCCCCTGGTTTCTGATTTAAAAGTTTATTTTCATTATAAGACAGTTTAAAGTTAATATTAAGGTGTGGATTAAAGTAATAATCCCCTGGTTTCTGATTTAAAAGTTTGATTTTATTATAAGACAGTTTAAAGTTAATATTAAGGTGTGGATACCAATTATTCAATAATAATAAGTCATTGTTACAGGAATGGCAGAGAATTAGGTATCTCAAGGTAACAATCCCCTGGATTTTGTTCTAAAAGTTTGTTTTTAATACAAGACACCTCAATGTAAATACCAAGAAATAAATTCTACTATTATCTTTTTATAAAACGATTTAAAACTATAAAATATAATTTTAAAAATTACTATAGGCCTCACTATAAATTATAATTTTAAATTAGAAAATATAAATATTTTATAAAATGAAAATATACCTAACATATATTGATAAAATAAAAATATATCTAGCCTATAAATACACTGATAAAAAATGCTCAACCTTTCCTTCAGCTGCTACATCATCGCTCATCACACAGTCCACCAGACCTGTGGCAGGGTTCAGGTCTGACCCAGAGGCATTACACAAACAGGGAACACACGCGTCACCTGCCGTCTGGATCCTTCCAGAGGGTCTGTAGTACAGGGCGACACATTTTTCACAGTTGACCCCTGATAGGAAGTAATTGTATTCAATGGTGGTCATTTATCTATTAAATTATTACTTTTTTATGAAAAATACAGCAAAAGTATTAACTAATTATAAAGTGTATTTGTATTAGCAAAAGTATTGATTAGGACATAGATCTGCTTACAAAATGTACTTGTGTTAGCAAAAGTATTGATAACTTATAAAATGTAATTATGTTAGTAAAAATACTTTTTATTAGCAAAGCTAAATCATCTCAAAATTATTCCATAAGCATAGTTATTAAAATTGAAAAATTATAAAAATTTCTTTTTTTAAAGATAATTCATGACAAAATAACATTTAGTTAAACATTTAACAATTATTAAAGAATGAAAATAAAAACTGTATTCTAAACTCGAGGCTAAATGAAAGGACTGCAACAAACCTGCTGTAAAGTTTTGACAGTCCACACAAACACCCCCACCCCTCCGCTTGCCTTCAGAATCCAGGGAAAAATTGCCTGCCTCAACACTTGCCTGGTAGAAACAGCTACTGGCGTGACCAAAGCAGTTGCAAGCTAAAATTTTAGTGAAATAATATTTGGAGAACAAAAAACAAATATATTTTTAGTATTTTTTATAATTCATTATTTTTTAGCATCTTCATAAAAATCAATATTTTTTTCAAAGAAGATTTATTTCTTTAGTGATGCACTAGAATATGCCTAAACATTTTTTTAAATGCTAAAAATGCTGATGTAAATATACAATGGGCTATGTTGAAGGTTATTAGTTTTTGGACTGAGATGTTTTATCTTCATGTATTAAATGTATAGGGCTGAAATATGTTAAAAGTACTTTCAGTTACTATTTTTAGACTAACAACTATACAGAACATAGAGAGATGTAAAAAGTAGTTTAATACTAAGAATAACATTTCTAAAAGAAGAATTTCTCACCAACGCAAGGCTCCCCATATTTAAACTGGTACTGGTTGAAGAGTGGTAAGCAAGATTCACAGAACATTCCTTTGGTGTTTCCCCCACAGATACACTCATACATGCCCGTTGTGTTGCTGATTTCACACCCACTTTGTTGGCCATTGCAGGGACATTCAGCAAAGACTGACAACTCCGTAACAGCATAGTGGTTCTATTGTTTTGAAAATTGGTGGTTCTATAAAACTATAAATAAAACTTTTTTTTTTAAAACCACTAATTTTAAATCAGTTACTCTTTAAATATCACTATTAATTCATAAACATTTAATTAAACATTAAATTAATTGTGATCTCAGAAGAAAAGAAATTCGTTAATATAACATAGCTATCAGTGATCTATTTTTAGGCGCATGACTTTATGTCCGCACCTATTGCTATCAGTTTAATAACAGATGTACATTTCATCAGGAAAAAACCCAGACATGAGGTAAATGCCCATTGTTGACCACACAGGTGTCAGGGGCATTGTGGGGCTGTCTCAGGAGACTCTGATGATTAGCTCCTTGTTCAGTTTAGTCATTGAATCTATGGCCCACTGTGTCAGGGCCATTGTGGGGCTGTCTCAGGAGCCACTGATGTTTAGCTCCTTGTTCAGTTTAGTCATTGAATCTATGGCCCACTGTGTCAGTAGCATAGGGTGCTCTTTGGATTCAGATGCCATAGTGCTCATGGGGGATACCTGCACACTTCTGGTCACCCTAGCACTGGCGGGTAAGTCTGGTTTGATTTGATCAAACATTATAGTAGCCCAACCCACAGAGTATGGCACTCTTTAAAATGAATATAGGCACCATAGTGCTCTTTGGGGAGCCTGAGGTGCTCCAGGTCACCTGACCACAATGGTGGTGGCGTATGTGCCTACTTAACAGTTGAATTAAGTTGTACCCCAGACCACTTGTGAAGAGTGCTCTTTAAAACCACTATAAGTTCATACTGCTTATATTGCATGAGGCATTCCTGGTTACCCGGCCGCCAGCTGATGCACCTGGTGCAGTACACCAGTAAATCAATTAATACCTTTGACTCTTTGTGCTAATCAACAAATATCAGGGATAGCCACTGGGAAACCTTGGGAATCAAATGGCACCCTGCCAGGGCACTGCAATTTAAATCCCACCCCCCACCCCCCACCCCCCCAAACCTTCCCAAAAGTATTTTTATCAACTTCCCAAAGTTTCATGCCGATTGGATTGGATGATGAAAGGTGTAGCAATGCATAAAGGACAGAAGATATACACGCAGACAGACATGTTTTCATTTATATATATATATATATATATATATATATATATATATATATATATATATATATATATATATATATATATATATATAATATATTCACTGAAAGGAAATCAATCAATAATTAGTATATCAAAAGGATTAATTATCAAAGAAATGCTAATGAGTCACCCACAGATAAGGCAGAAAGAAACAGTTAAGTTATATATCAAGATCAATAATTTTATGCAAGTGATTACAACCAGATGTTACCCCAGGTAATTTTATCAGCTAAAAGTTTTGACACAATACAAAGTGGTTACATGTGGTATTGATTACCCATAGTATAGGTTGTTTTTTTTAAATTCATTCATGTATATAAAAAGTATGGTGAACCATTCTGGTCATATTTTATTATTTCTTGGTATGCAATGAATAATAGTTTGAACTCCCTCAATCAACCAGAGGAAAGTACAAAAAAAAAACAATCAATTTTACAAATAAATTGACACATAAAAAAGATGATTGAAGGGAAACAATAAAACGCTAACCAAGAAAATGAGGGTTATCCATAATTGTCATTAGCTGTAAACATTGCATGACTACTGCAGCAGGTTAAAATGAAGTTAGTTTGGAAAGTCACAAAGTTAAGAGTTTTGTTCTTACAAAGTACATCAAGAAAGGCAACAGGACAGACACAAAGCATTAAATCATAATTTTGATGTTACTCACATATGAATTAGCCAGAGAGTTGAATGGATAAACAAACATCATGTCATAAAACTTCACATTGAGATACCTTATTCTCTGCCATTCCTGTAACGATGACTTATTATTATTGAATAATAGGTATTTTGTTTAGTTTTATCACACAGGTCTACTCTATCATTAAACAATTAATACTAACAGAAAAAATGATAATTCACTTAATTCTTTTAGTTTGTGTAGTATTTTACATTTAAAATAGAAATGAAAAAATGAAGATAAAGCTACAAGCCTTTAGTGCTATAGGAACTTCACTTAAATCAACTGTTATCTGCAGGAGAAGAAATAAGATTATATAGGTAATTTCACATTGTTAGTATAATGATATAATCAGTTCCTTTTCAGATAGCTAACATTTTGTAGTTTAGAATTGTGTCTGTGCAATACCAAAGATTAGTGAATGTTAGTAAAAACAAGTTAATTAAAAAGTCTAGTGACATTTAAGCGCAATTTCCTTATGTTATCTAAAAATAGCTCTGACGTATAATGCTGGGGTGTGTTCAAGCTAGGAGAACGATCGGTTTGTAGGTGTTTATGTAATTTTAAAATTTGTGACCGAACGAAAGGATATTTTTGAACTTTCTTCGGCAATATTGTTCTAAATTATGGCAGGAATCGATTGGTAAATGTTTCAAGTCGCTAAGTGGTCTGGTTGCCGAGATATGGGCCAAAAACTGCATTTTTTCGAGGTTTTTTGGCTTTTCCGGGAAAATCTATTAAGGAATTCCAGAATTTTTTTGGCCCACTATCATCCTCGTAACTTGCTTAACATATTTGCTTTTGGAACTAGTCCTCGATATTGCTTCGTTGAGGAGGAGATACGACTTAAAGCTGCGAACACACATTCCCAGAAAAGACGAGTTAATAAACGCAATTCTCCAGAATGGAAATTGCGCTAAAAAAATTATTGCCTTTAACAATCTTATTAAAAATTTCTTTTGATGAAGAAGAAAATTGGTACATTTTTGGCGCATAAGATTTTTGAATGAAGTTTTTTTTATAAAAGTAAGAACCTACAGCATCACCAGGTGGTTTGTCATCAGCAACATAGTCAACACAAATGGTGTCTGTGACTGAAGATGGGACAGTTTTGTAGGCCGAGGGGAAGATTGTGCCGCACCAGTCCGGGAGGGAGACGGCGTAAATCCACGGCGTGTACGTATTTCCATCTGTTGATTTTTCTATGGCCATTCTTTGTGGAGTGAGAGCATCTCCATTTTGGATTGTTATTTTGGAAGCCAAAAATTCCTGCAGGAGTGAGATTAAATGGAGCAAATCTTTGTGAAAATAATTATTTGTAATTGGGGTGATTTATCTGGGAATTAATTTGTAGAGCACACAAGTATTAACAAAAAAAATTTGAGTTTGGATCAAGTCTGTCAGACTTCCATGTGTTTGCCCAGCTTTGATGGGTAGATAACTCTACAGAGGAAAGTTAATGTAGTAGTTCCCAGCACAGAGAAACAGATGAACTCTACTTCACCTGCTCCATGGACCATCCAGCCAGTAACAGTACTGTACTTTTTCTTAAGTTAGCTTTGAAAAAAAGGTAAAAAATTGTTTTTAAAACAATATTTCCAAAACATTAATCTCAATGTTCTGTAGAGTGGATAAAGTAGAGGTAACTATGAAAAATGGTATTGTTGCCTTTTTTCCCTTGACTAAAGCCAGATACTCATGATTTGTCTATACTATTGTACCCTGTATAATGCTAAGTACATAATAAACCTGCTTAGTAACCGATATCCCATACTCCAATTTCAGCCTGCTTTTATTTTTGGATTTGCTTCCATATTTTGTCCAACCAAGAACAAACTACAAGGCAGCAGTTTTTTATTTTGGAGTTGTCTCTCCTAGAAGAGTGGCTGTCCCCAGCTAACACCTCATCTGCCCAAAGGTTCAAACTCGAAATTTTTCGGTTTAGCAACCATAAGCTTTACCAACTGGATGACGACCCCTGAATTAATTACAATTAATTACAGAGCCAGTTCTTACCTGACAGAGATCAATATTAATCATGGCCTCCAGTTCCATGGACCTTTCATTAAATAACACTGTTCCATACTCGTAACTCCTGAACCTAGAGGTACTCTGCCACCATGTAGTACTAACACCATCCACCATAGCCTCGGCAGGAAAAGTTGCCTTAACACCAGTGGCATTGGCAGGGGCATAACTACAACTTCTCTTGGGCCTGTTAGACACAGCACTGTACGCGTCTGTTAGCGTTGTGTATGACTCTCTCTCAAAAGCACCACATGTGTAGTAAGCCTTTATGGGCTTGTTTAAGGCTACATTGACAGGCACACAGTTCACATCATGTACAATTATCCCACATATAATTAACACAGTTGCCGGATAAAAAATCCAGAATTTCTGGTTATCTAACTTCAATACATTTATACTCATTTTATTACACAATGATATAGTTTATTAAGAAAAAAAATGTTTCCAGTGTCTATTTCCACATTTCTTCTGTAACTGCGTTACCTAAATAATCTCTGGTCTAACTGTAGTGTGTCAGCTGGAATGACACACACCATGAGCCAGGTGTTTCCAACAAATGTTACACATGACACACAACATTATGCAAATAGAAATATGGGAGAAGTTTGAACTCCACCCACTTTGAGGAAACTGTCAATCAATAACTGTAGCCTGACAGCTGACACACTATAATCCAATGATTTTTTTTTTGATGTTGCTTTTCTACATTTTTTTTTTATTAGATCACAGAGCATTTTAAAAATAATCTTAGATTCTTCTTGTGTACGATTAAGAGTAGCCATTATCAAATGTTTAAGAGTGATATATTAATATTATTAAAACTAAGTTATTATTTATTTCAAAATTGGCCTAAGTAAATTTTTTAAATATGAAATTTCCAACTAATAAACATAACAAAATAGAACTTTAAGACTTCGCAGTTTAAAAAGTCTATGTGAAACTAAATAATACATCTTTCGTTAATGCATTTCATACCCTTGCTTCTATTACAAGTACTTACATAATGATTTCTTAAATTACAGACCCTGCAACATAAATAATACATGCCTTTGTATACCACTGTAAATACTATTCAAATTGTTTTTTGTGTTTTAAATCTTTGCATTTAAAAGTATATTACTTATTTTGTTCAGATTTATTTTTTTTCAAAGTAATTGTTTGCATATTGAAGAAACCATTTTACTTTTGAATTATAGTTGATATCATGTGATAATTACATGTTAACAAAATATATTTCTTTCCTTATAATTTGAAATGTTAGACTGTATAAGTTTCAGAGAAACCACCGGAGCAGAACCAAGTCTAAGAAAGATGGGAATTAACTGTGCTTTACAAATTATATTATAGTTATACACTGGAACTTATTTTAATTTAGATCAGCAATGTTTTTAATTTATTTCATACCATCATATTTGAATACTTTAAAAAAAAACCCTGTCATTTCAATTTATATTTTTCTAATGGAAAATATAGTATCAGTAATTTTAAATTTTCAGCATTTTGCTTTGTGCACCATGGACTAACCTATAGCCTACACAAAAGCTGCAAAGCCACCATTCAGAAGGGGTCTTAAATTTGTTTTTTGAAATAACATGCAAAGACAATTTTCATGAAACAATTTTAATGCAACTAAGGTTACAAATCAACATACATCAATATAATAAGTTGTAAATAGAAAACTTGCAACAACAATATTACAACATTGTAATAGTGTTAGTAAAAATAGTACAATTATTTTTTTTTTTAATTTTACAACATTGCAATAGAGTTAGTACAAAATGATACACTTTTTTCCAATTTTATAAAATTCCATTCAAATAATTCAGAAAGTTTTTGAACAGAAGTCATAACCATGAACTTGAATACAGAATAAACTAACTTGATTTTCTGGTACATGTTTTTGGTAGCAAAATGGCAGCTGCCACAAAGGGACATCCTGGCAGTTTAGGCACAACAATAACACTATATACAGTAACACCAGCAGTAAAATGATATGACAGAGGCATCACACGACCTCAACATACTCGTGAGATTTCTTTAGGAATTCTTCTGAGAAATTTTCATGATCACCTGTAATTTAAAAAAAAAAAGGAGTTTAGAATATGTGTACCATTAAATTAAAATACTTTTTGAGATAAATAATAAATAAATTATAATTTTTTTGTAGATTTTAAAAAAATTATTTATTGTTATTTATTGTTTTAGTAGAAGAAAAATTTTGTTCTCTGTAATTTTAAGTGAGTAGCTAGGGATAAAGTTAAAGTTAACCCCTTATGATAATGTGAATTGTGATTAAAAATGAAAACAGTGATGTGGGTAGAGGCCATTTGTTGAGTTACAATTGTGTAAGCTACAACAGTGTAGACCCAAACTAGGAAAACTTACAGATTTAACCTCTGTATAAGCTTCAACACCATATTCTCCAAGTTCTCTCCCTTGGCCAGACATTTTGTACCCACCAAAAGGAAGAGCAGTATCAAACACATTGTGGCAGTTAATCCTAAAAAATAAAAATAAAAGATAACTCAAAATTTTTTAAATATAAAATCAAAAGAAAACAGGTGTAAAAAAAATTGCTTTCTGTGAAGTTTTTTTAAGTTACAGAATTTAAAATTAATTTTTGTAAAAAATTGCTTGTTTAGATTAATTGAAGCACTGTTTAGAGAACAAAGATGATTGCGTCAGTCCAGGTAGTCTTGTGAGAGGAAGAACATAAAGAACTGTGTGTACTCACCAGACAGTTCCAGCCCTGAGACTGTTGGACAAGAAGATGGCGCGGTCAAGGTCTTGAGTGTACACTGAAGCAGCCAGACCATAGATGGTGTTGTGAGCTCGCTCTAGCAGCTCCTGGTCATTTTTAAACTTAAATATCTGCATCACCGGCCCAAAGATCTGTTCAATGGTGATATTTGAAACATTAGAAAGTATAAAATTTAGGATAAAGTTCTTGTCATTATTAACATTAATTCTTCATGACCAGGACCATTTTCCTAAGCCACCAGAATTTTCAATGGGGAAAATACACATTGGTTGATACTTTTTGTTTTAAAGTTATAATTTTTCTAGCAATATCATGGTTAGGATTGGAATAAGAAAAAGTACTTTTAATTAGTGGGACGGAGTGGTTTAGTGGTAGAGAGCTGGACTGCTAGCCTGTAATTCTCGAGTTCGAATCCGGGTTTAAGCCAGTACACCGTCCCTGAGTCCACCCAACTTAGATGGGTACCTAACTCACGTTCGGGAAAGAAAAGGCGGCTGGGCATAGTGCTGACAACACTAGCTCTTCATATGCCGAGGTCACAGAAACAAGTGAACTCTACTTCACTTGCCATATAGACAGTCAGGTTTGAAAGGGAACTTTTTTTTTTACTTTTAATTAATTATTCAGTGGGGCAATGCACCTTTTTTTTAATAAAATATAAAAAAAAAACCAATAGGAAAACTACAAAAAATAAAAACAACTAAAAAGGTAGCTCTAGCAATATCAAGAAGAAAGATATATAATTGAAAACTTACAATTCTGTAAAACAATAGATTAAATAGAGAAAATATAAGACACTGGGAGTGTCATTAGTCTTACTAGAGTTAAGGGATGACAGATATACATATTAATTTTAAAGGTTATAGCTGATGTAGGTTAATTAAATGCATTTAGTAAAGTTCATCTACTAAAAGAAAGAGAAATAAACAAGCCAGAGGACTTACTTCCTCCCTGGCAATCCTCATGTTGTCTTGTACGTCAGCAAAGATAGTTGGAGCGACAAAATATCCTTTGTCACCAACTCGGCTTCCACCAACAGTCATTGTTGCCCCTTCCTTCTTGCCACTGTTGATCAGGTCAAGAATTTTACCCATCTGGTCCCCATCAACCTGGATGAAGAACAAGTTTGGAAAACTTTTAACAAAAATATTCGTGAGAGTATGATTATGAGAGAATTTATCTATAATAGGAACTATAAGGATAGATTATGAGAAAATGTTAACCTTTTTTTTTAAAAAACAAATCTTATAACTACTTTAAAATCTTTAGTTAAAATAGTGCTTTGTTCTAGTGATTTATTGCTTGCGGTTACATGGTTGCAAATAAGTAACTTTTTCTAATGAAAAAAGATGTTAAAAATATGTTTTGAATTGTAAAAAAAGACAGTAAAAAATATTTTTTATATCGTGTTGTATAATATGCACTCTATACTTCAGAGGGGAAAGTTTTCTATTGTAAATCAGCCTTTTAGTTGGAGGATATCATGGAACATGTTCTCACCTGAGGTCCTTGGTCCACGTTTGTGAAAGGGTTACCAACAGTTCGCTTCTTTGCCTTTTCTGTAGCCAGCTCAACAAAGTCTTTGTAAATTTTATCTTCAACAAAAACTCTTGAGCCAGCGGTGCAGCACTGGCCCTGGTTGAAGAAGAGGCCGACATGTGTGCTGTCTATGGCTTGAGCCACTGGAAGAGACAGTACACAACATTAGCAACTTGTTCTATGTTGTAATAAGACAAGGAACTTGTTCTATGTTGTAACAAGACAAGGAACTTGTTCTAAATATTGTTCTTGTAATAAGACATTTTTAAAATAATTTTTTTTCCCAAAAACTTAAAGTACTTCTATACCCATTATCAAAATCCTCGTATATTTTATTATCATATATAGTAAAATGTAAAAATGGGCAAGTGAAGTTGAATTCCTGTTCATGTGACTTCAGCGCATGAAGGCATAGTGTGGTAAGCACTATGGCCAGATGCCTTTACTTTCATTATCATAAATATTATGTTTGAACAAGACTCACTGTTGCTGTCTGAGTAAACAATCTGAGGACTTTTGCCTCCAAGCTCAAGGGTAACTCGTTTAAGATTTGAGCGGGCAGCCATTTGTGGAATCAGCTGACCAATCTAAAATAAAATTAATTTTTTAACGAGTTAAGTTAAGCTATTTAAAACTCCCATGAATACAAGTTTATTATGCAATGTTTAGCCTGCTTATGATACATAGAAAATACTAAAAAGTTTAATGTGATCATTTAATGCTACCTAATTGGCCAAGATTTTTTGTGTCTGGTTTAACATTATAATACAACAAGTTTGAATACAATACTTAAAAAAATATATATTTCAACAATGACCAGACTCACCTCAGTAGATCCAGTGAAAGCTATTTTATCAACATCCATGTGTTCAGCAATGGCAGCGCCAGCAGTGGGACCAAAGCCTGGGACTATGTTGATGACACCAGGTGGGAACCCTGCCTGTAACAGACATGACATCAGCTTCACATGTTGCACTGTCAACCATGAATGTTAGTTAAAAATTTCTCTTTTGTACTAAACAAATTTCTAGTTTTTTTTTTCCAACTTCAATTTACTTAAATTATGACCACCCCTATTGGTTTCAACCAAAGGCTTAAAGTGCAGAAGGTTCTTCAGTTTTTTAAACTCAGCATATGAAGGGATACTGCAATAAGTGAAATGCCCACCCATTTTAACTTTTTACAAGCTTTTATTTAACTCACTTCCTCTGTCATCAGTCGTCAGTCTAGACGGAAACGCAGGAGTGAAAATTCGGACAGTTCTACTTGACCGACACGATTCACAGTTGGCACGTGGGTCAAGACATGAAGACAATGCAATCTGAATCTAAATTTGACTTAATTGGATGCCTAATTAATTTTTTATGAATTAATTAAAATTTGGACCGAATTAGTAGGCATGTCTAGCCAACCACACCACACGCGTCATCACCTTCAATAGCTGCGCCATCACGTAATGGCTGCGTTCAAAAACCATTGCGCGCCTACTGAACGTGATGTTCAGTAGGCGCGCAATGGTTTTTAGTCATGTAACTCTATTGTAAATAAAACATGTAAAGTACTGAAAAAAAATTCATAAAAAACGTTTTAATAACAAGCTTTTATGTAATGATGCACTAAAAAGTAGAAAATAAATTATAGACTACTATTTAAATAACTATAAAGAAAAGCGTGGGTGTCTTCCTTAACATTAGTAAAGGTATCCAATAGATACTAAAGTGACCCACGCTTTTCTTTATAGTTATTTAAATAGTAGTCTATAATTTATTTTCTACTTTTTAGTGCATCATTACATAAAAGCTTGTTATTAAAACGTTTTTTATGAATTTTTTAAGAGCCCAAGCTCAGTCCTCTACCTACTATAGCTCAGGTGGATACTAATATTTCAAATAAAAAATAGAGTTTTAGAAATAACATAATATCTTCTCATTAAATGTATTTGTCTGTTCGGTAACTTAAAAAACTAGGCTCCCATGAATGGTAAGAAAATGAACTCAAACCTCAACAGCCAACTGGGCAATGTAGAGTGCTGTAAGTGGGGTCTGCTCTGCTGGCTTCATCACAACTGTGTTTCCCATAGCAAGAGCTGGGCCCAGTTTCCAGGCTTGCATCAGGAGGGGGAAGTTCCACTGAAATTAGAAACACGAAATCTATTATGATATTAAAATACCATACAACATAGAAAACTATATGCAGTGTAAATAAAGAAATAAAGTTTTTTTTATCTTAAAAATGCCTTACAACATAGAAAACTAGTTTAAATATAAAGTATTTTGATCTTAAAATAGCTTACAACATAGAGAAACTATAAGCAGTATAAATATCGAGTGTTTTGATCTTAAAATAGCTTACAACATAGAGAAACTATAAGCAGTATAAATATCGAGTGTTTTGATCTTAAAATAGCTTACAACATAGAGAAACTATAAGCACTATAAATATCAGATATAACTTACAGGAATGATCTGTCCGCACACACCCACAGGTTCATGACGCACATAGGAGAAGTAGTTCCCATCTGTAGTTTTAAATAATTCATGAACAAACGACCCACTAGTTGCTTTATATTCAGGTAATAATTAGCATTAATTTGTTGAGAGAACAATTAACCAAATAAAATACAAAACCAAATTAATTTAACATCCAATTAGCACAAACTATACTTTAATGATGGATTACTGAAGACTGCAGAGATAAAAAGAATAACAGATAATCCTCGTGTACTTACCCATTGGGACAACTTTACCTCCACGCTTGTTGACCCACCCAGCATGGTATCTAAAAACATAAATTAAAAACCACATTCTAATTTTGTTGAGCTTTTGAATTTCAAGGAACTAAAGTATGGATAAGTAAGAAACTAAAAACTATATTCAAAGTACTTTGTAAAAAATAATTTAGCTATACACAAATCTATCATAGTTAAAAAATTAAAATGTAATTTACATCAAACAGTTAAGGAAAATAAACATGGATACTATTAAGATAGTATAGATTCTTTGCAACTATTTAAAAGTAGTGCCTAATTAGGTCTACATTAAGAGTTGAGTAGTACCTGTAACATTTTATTGTCAGGTCAAGATCAACAGCAAATGAAGCACTGAATGGTTTACCATTATCAAGGGTTTCTAGAGACTGAGAAGTAGTGCAAGTAAAACAATGGTCAATTGATAAATTATAAACAACAACAGAACAAAATTTTACAATACTTGGATCAGGAACATTAATTTCATGAAACATAGTTGATTTTCATAAACCATTGTTTTATGGATTTTAAAATACGCTAAACTTTTAAATTAATACCAAAATAAACGTGCAAAATAAAACATATCTGAAACATCTGATAACTGTTTTAAAGATATAACAAAAACTAAAAAGCAAGTGGTCATCCATTTACGGCACTGAATCATCCCTCCGCATACATTTAAAAAGAATATTTAAAAAAATAAATTTGACATATTGTAGCGTGATAAATGGATGGATCACAAAGGTAGTTTTTGAGGGTAGAGAAAAGTAAAGCTCCATAATACTAACAGCAATGTAGTTCCTGTCTCGTTCAATCAGATCTGCAAGTCTCAGCAAAAGATTTTGTCTCTCTGTGGCATCCATTGTTCGCCATGGAGACCCCAGCCTGAAGGCCTCTTTAGCAGCTTTAACAGCCTTGTCAACATCGGCCTGCAAGAGAAATTAACACTTTAATGCAGACTACAGCTAAATATAGCACATAAAAATAGAAACAAGCACTCAAAATTAAGATGAGATTTTTCATCTTTCATTTCCTTTTACAAATACTACAAATTTGTTGTAACAAATTACATATTTTCCACAAATAGTATAGGAACCTGAATATCTGTTATGACATAAAGTTCTGTTTTGAACCTAACAGATCACTGGGCAGGTGACATAAAGTTAACCTGTTTTTGTGACCTCTTTGAAGGGATAGTGTGGTCAGCAGTATGACAACTCCCTTTACTTTCACTGAGGTACCTATCAGAGTAGGGTGGAATCAGGGACATGCTAAGACACTAGCCAGAAAGCCAAACTCGAGACTTTCGTGTAAGCAGACAAATTCATTTCGATGAGCTAGCCCTTTAAAATTTTGTTCCATATAAGTTAATTTATAATGCATAAACTACATAAAAAAACATCTTATCCATATTTTTCTCTCACTTGTACCTTTATCACTAACTGAAAGAGACCACTGTTTTTCAAGCGGGATATTAGGATGCCAACTATTAGCCAGCATATTTAACACCCTCAAATCTTCAAGTAAAAAATGAATAAAAACATTCCTCCAAAATACTGCGAAGGTTTACCTTATCACCTTCAGCCACCTCACAGATCACCTCCTCTGTCGTTGGGTTGATGGTGGCAAAGGTCTTTCCACTCACAGCATTCACAAACTCATTGTTGATGAAAATCTAAACAATTTGAGGTACAAATTTAATAATTTACATAGATCCTATAGAAAATTAAAGTCTAACTTAATTTGAACTAATATTTCATAAAAACCAAATTTGAAATTGTATGTAAATAAGATATTTTGTTTACATTTTTATAATTTGATATGCTTTTTAATTATGTACTAGTATGCTTGATTACATTAGTTAATAATACAATATGACAAATGGGTTCATAGCCTATGGGCCTAGAAATAGTATAGTAAAAATGTATAGGGTTGTAGCCTAACAAATGAGATAATATCAACAATTATATTAGCATACATGTAACATGTAGGTACAGCTTATTAGTCATATCTATCAATCGGTATCATTGATTAGTAGACTACTAATTTACCTTAGCACACTTGATTTCTGGTTTTGTTATAGGTTTTGGTGCAGCAGACATGGATCTTGCATGGATGGAGCTTGATGCCCCTAGAGCAGACGCAACAGCTCTAGACCTCAACAACTGCAGCATTGTTGACATTTTGTGGCAGTTTTTCTGGAAAATAAAATATTTATGTTAAACAATGATAACACATTAATTAAACAGCAAGTATTTTAAAGCCAAATGCAGCAGTGAGGTTACAGAAACATTTCTGATAGTTTCTCATTTTCCCCTAAGACTCAATTGTAAAAATCAACAAATAAAGGCAGAATCGGTATCATTTAAATTTATTCATGTTCCAAAGTTCTAAAAGTTAAGAAGATTAATCGGAGGCCTTTTTTTTTTACAAGGTTCTAGATTCTAGATCTAATCTAGTTCTAGTCATAGACTGATGGTATACTTATTACAAATCTATCACACAATCTATTTCATAACATTTAGGATGCTAGAGTCTAGTTCTGGTTAGGTTCTGGTTAGTTTCGTTTCTTCCTGTCTGTACACTACTGTACAAGTCTAGATCTGGCTACTAAAAAAAAACTAAATATGTTGTTGTTAAGCCTTGGCCTATTATTATTAACTATAAATTATTAGATATCTAATTATTTATTATAAATTATAATTAGATCTAGAATCTAGTTCAGATTAGTAGGACTAGTACTAGATCTAGATTTAGAACTAGGTTAGATCTAGTAGTAGGCCTATTAAAAACTTAAAGTATTAGGCCTATTATTTTCACTTTTGGACTTTCCTAGATCTAGAGTTTCTAGATCTAGATCTAGAATTTTACCTCAATATCGCTTATTGCAGTGCACGGGCTCAGAAACCGAACCTCATCAGATCAATTAGCTAGGATAACTAACTTCTAATTTCCTAGATTTAGCCACTACTAGATTCTAGATCTAGTCTAGACTAGATCTAGGACCAAGGCAGGCTACCTAAAAAACAAAAACAGGATCTACCGAATGCCGATCTAGCCGGGATCTAGCAATCTTGAATCATGGATCTAGAACAGGGGTCTCCAAACTACGGCCCGCGG
The DNA here is from genome assembly GCF_028476545.2 of Physella acuta. Taxonomy (NCBI): domain Eukaryota; kingdom Metazoa; phylum Mollusca; class Gastropoda; family Physidae; genus Physella; species Physella acuta. The sequence continues at coordinate 1,133,554 of NW_026732323.1, forward strand.
GCCAGATGCGGCCAGCGAGGTCATTTTATCCGGCCCGCGACGATCTTTTTGTCCACTGAATAAATGTTTGTTGGAGGTGGCTGAGGAGCAAAACTATTTGAAAATGTAGCTTTGGGTGCAAATACAATTACTCACCATGTTGCAGACATTGGTGAAAATATAGTGACTCTAATAGTGAAAAATGAAAGCAAGTTTTGCCATTTTTCAATTGCAATGGATGACTCGCTGGGCAGCTGTTCCATCTCTCAACTTCTTGTGTTCATTAGAGGTGTGGATAAAGACATGAACATAACACCAGAGCTGGCTTCCCTACATAAATGTATGACACTGTTACCGAAGAGGATATCTAACCATAGATAGTTCAGAGACAAACACAAAATCGCAAGATTTACCATATTTCACATCGGTAAGATTGTTAATTTTGCAAGAAAATTCTGAGCAGAGTATTTAAGAAAAGAAATAGGGCACTTCCTGATAGAAAAGGCAAGTCACAGCCATTATTTCTTTATTGTCTGATGAATAGTGGGTATAGAAATTAGTCTCTGCTGCAGACATAACTAGTCATTTAAATTTTCTGAACCTAAAATGACAAGATAGTGAAATCTAGTTTCTGATCTATACACCCACCTAAAGGCCTTTAGATACAAACTTGTCATGTTTTTGGAAAAAGTACAGGCTAATAACTTGACACACTTTCAGCAGTGCAAGGTCTTTACGGCTGAAGCAACCACTGAGTTCCCCACGTCATTTACATACGAGATCATTTAAGACCTCCAGCTGCAGTTTCAGTAGCGGTTTTCTGACTTGGATTCAAAGGCAGAAGAAGTGAGACTGTTTCAAAGCCCATTTGAAGCAAATGTGGCCACTTGCAAAGATGAACTGCAGCTGGAGGTCATTGAATTGCAAGAAAATGACTTCCTTATTAGAGACATGTTCAAAGAAGGGCGGATGGGTTTTCATAAGTTTTTGCACAAGGAAGACTTTCTTAATATAAAAAACTTTTGCATCAGAGTACCTTTCAAATTTTCGTACAACATACGTGTGTGAACAAGCATTTTCAAGAATGAAACAGGTGAAGAACAATTTGAGAGTAAACCTGGACCTCGGGTTGGGGGGGGGGGGGTGGATACTTGAAATCTGTATAGTCTATTTCTGTATAAATTATATTTCGTTGGGGGAGGGGCGCCACGACCCTGAAAGGATGCCTAAAAGAAACTCTGGCCCCCGAACTGATATTGATATGTGATAGTTAATGCGGCCCTCGGGCTGAAAAGTTTGGAGACCCCTGATCTAGAATCTAGATGAAACTAGAATCTAGATCTAAAAAGTACAACCAGATCTACGATTATTTTTTTAATTTTTATATATCATCACCTACTGCTTCTCCCTAAACGATAAAACATACGTACCTTCGAAATATAATTATAATAGATCTAGGCTAGTCGCGTTAGAGTGTTTTAACTGCTCTAGAAATCTACTTCTTGCAGACCTCCAACGCCAACAACAAGCTAATGGTGCTTGCTACAGTAAATAGTTTCTTGCACAAGGTTCAGAGGTCAAGTGGTGACCCCGGCAAAGTTGTGTCACGCTCTATAAAAGACCGACAGATAAACATTTTGGTTACGGTGTCTGCTTAGAAATCGTGTTCATGTTATTAAATATTGATATATTTACCTAACTAAAATGAACGTGCTAATATAATTAATATATAACACTAAAAATGACATTTTACTCTCTGCTATCCATTTTATATTTCCTACTAGCCGTCCCGGCCAGGCCCTGCTCTGGCTTCTGTGAAAAACCTTTCTGTTAAAGACCATTACCTGTGTGTTTAGTAATCATCATAAACCCGGCATTGCCCACCCAAACCACAACCAACCAAAACCAAAACAACAAAACGCAAACATAACGCTAACACAATTACAAATACAAACGAAAACAAAAACTTAACAACAAACACAACCACACCCACAAACACCAATACAAACACAAAGAAAAAACAAACAAAAAAGCAAACGAAAACAAAAACCTAACAACAAACCCAACCACAAACACCAATACCAACAAAAAAAAAATCAACGAAAAAAGCAAACGAAAACAAACCAAATCCAAACGCAAAACCAACCAAAAACACAAATACAAACCCAAACAAAAAAAACACAAACAAAAACGAAAAAAGAAAGAACGAAAACGAACCAAATTAAAACGCAACCACTAACGCAAACCCACCTAAACACAAAGAAAACACTAACGCGAACATAAACGCCCGGGGCGGAATCACCTGTTTTAGCTTAATGAACGACTATAGTACCCCAACTTATTCACAGTCTTTTGCACTCACTTAAACGAACGCGCCTGTTTCAATTTAATAAACAATTTTAATACTCCAAGCTTATCCGTAAAATACCTACAACATTTGCACTTGATCAATCCCCGCTAATTATGTAATTATTTTTTTTCCCAACACCAAAACAAAGTAATTAAAAAGTAAATTATTTTCACGGAATGCAATGGTTTTATAAAGGGAAGTAATTGTGTTTTTCCTAATTTATCAAAGGGAAGTAAGTGCTATAGGACTAAATAAAGACATAATTAGAATTTTTGTAAAAGATGATATTTTTTTTAAAACTTGTGTTTAATGAACATGCCGACAATTATTACTATAATTTGAAAAATGAAAATTATTTCCCAACACTTTCAATAGTAATTTTTTAGCTCATAAATTTAGACAAATGCGCACGATAATTTTCTAACTTTTAAATTCGTACAATTCCAACGACATACAAATGCATTACATACAGAACTGAGCTTTATATATTAGATTTAACATAAAAATGATTTGAGCACTACAAAAATGATGGAATTTTATTTACATGGGACACTAGTAAAAACTATGTTAATAGCATCATTTTAAAACGATAAGACTATAAGACAGAGGCGTAGCGAGGGGGGGGGGGGGAGGGTGCGGATCGCACCGGGTGACACCAATTAGGGGGTGACACCAAGGCAAAACAAAGCAACATATATACAGAAAAATGATAATTTCACTTAATTAAATGATTAATTAGAGTAGATTAAAAAGTCTTTTAAGAGTAAAGTGGACAATCCTGACAAGGATGGAGGGGTGGGGGGGTGACACCATGACGTAAACGTGCAAATTATAAAGAAAACATGCAACCTGCAGCTGAATTTATAACCGTATATAAATACAAATCGTTAGTATCATCTGAGCAGTTTAAAATTAAAGCAATCACCGTGGGGAAGACGGGGACGGGGGGTTTGGTTGAGAATCATAATAACATCCAGAAGAAAAAAATGTTTAATACATATACACATACTTACAGGTTTGTATGGAATATATATATATATATATATATATATATATATATATATATATATATATATATATATATATATATATATATCATATCTGTGTGTGTGTATATATCGATATATATTTTTTTTACGGTGGGGGGCGGGGGGTTAGGTGCCGCACCGGGTGACATTCGACCTCGCTACGTCACTGGTTGTAATTGACACAATGGATCACAAAAAAACACAAGCAAATGACAGTTTTTGAAACATACTTTAATGTAAGAATTTTAAAAGAACCAAAGTTAACAAAATGTTAACAAAATAAATATTATCTTTGTTAGTCTGACACCAACCCATGGGAAAGACAGCAATCTGCTAACAAGACACCAGCCTGTTAACATGACATCAATTTGCTGACAAGACATCAATTTGCTGACAAGACATCAATTTGCTGACATGACATCAATTTGCTGACAAGACATCAATTTGCTGACAAGACATCAATTTGCTGACAAGACATCAATTTGCTGACAAGACATCAATTTGCTGACATGACATCAATTTGCTGACAAGACATCAATTTGCTGACAAGACATCAATTTGCTGACAAGACATCAATTTGCTGACCAAGACATCAATTTGCTGACAAGACATCAATTTGCTGACAAGACATCAATTTGCTGACAAGACACCACCAATCTGCTTACAAGACAACAGCGTGTTAACAAGGCACCATTCTGCTGACAAGACAGCAATCTTCATACAAGACACCAATCTACTAACAAGACACCAATCATCAGACAAGACACCAATCTACTAATCTGCACGCATACTCATTTTTGTTTGTTTGTGAAGATAGAAGTATGGAGTCTCCAATCAATGTAAGCCTACTTACATGGCATCACATCTCCATAGATGATCATGTTTCCAATTGGCCAACAGTTACATGAATGATCTACTATAGCAGGCACGTCGCATGATCTAACATAAGGCAAAGCATAATCTATACATAGCATAAACTGCTAATGGGTACATTTTTTACATTCTGTATTCAAGGGGGTCATCCATAAATGGATGCTTTTTTTGGACGATTTTTACCTCCCCCCCCCCCCCCGTCACACATCGTCACAAAGAGCCAGACCCCCCCCCTAAAATGACGTCACGCCTCAGTCTACAACCCCCCCCCCCCCCCTCAAATTGCAGTTGAATTTTTTTCTTAAAACATCGATATTTTTCCCCCAAAATCTTGTCTGAACTCTCTCAACAGAGTATTTTAATCAATTCCTATTACAATTTATTAAAACAGTTGTCTAAAACGCGAAATACGGCCACAACTCGTGTTCTAACATTGCTGATTTATAATGAAAAAGTGTGACGTCCCATCATCAGACACCCCCCTCCCCCTCATCACACATCGTCACAAAATTACGACCCCCCCTCCCCCCTACGAGTGTGACGTCATTTCAGGACGACCCCCAAGTACCAATTACAGCAACAGACTTGTAATAAAATGTTAACCACAACATTAACAAGTTGTGACTAAATGGATAGGCTACACGAAACTAAAATCAATATAAACAAAAACCTAATACAGACAAAATTATGATGTGAGTTGACATCCTATTCCATTGCGGACGTAATGGAAAATTGTGATGACAAATCAAGGGGCTAGTCGGGTGTTTTACAACGCTGTCGCAACTTTGGGACAGAATATTTAAATAGACTCGGGTGTTTTAAAACGTTGAAACAACTTTGGAACAGAAAGTTTGAATAGACTCGAGTTTTTTAAAATGTATTCAGGATGCACTTTGATCTCCGACAACAAGACATCTAAAACAGATTTTATCTTGCTGGTACTGGTGCCCGTTAGCTTAGTAGGTGAGAGCAATTTATCAGCTGTTTCTTTAGAACATTTTAGTCTCTTTTGTAAATATTCACTTTTTGTTTTGCAGCCTTCTAAAGCGACAAGATCTGCATTCAATCTATTGTAAGTTCCATTTTTCTCACATAGCTTTAAGTAGTTGTCGACCGGTATACCCGCAGCCTGCCTGAAATCCCATTTCTGTTTTAATCTAGGCACAGAATATTTAAACAGTTTTCTATGCACAATTACATACTCTGAATTTAGTTTTGCTTCGTTAAGAAAAAAGTCTAAAGTACTTTTCAGTTTATTTGTTTTGATGTTACGCAGATATAGACTAGATGACAGATAATCAGCTGTTCTTTTGTCACATTCAAGTCTCATTTGGAGATATTCAGATGGACAAGTGCATCCTTCTAATGCATCAAGCTCATCACACATGTTCTTGTATCCAATATCAAATTGCTTGCCACCACATTCCAAATAATTAAAAACTTTGTCCTGACTTCTGACAGGATTGTCAGCCAACAAGGAACTAGCCTGTAACAGCTCCAACCTCCTGCTAAGTTCCTTGTGTGAAGTGTGGAGCCATGGCCTTATATTTTTAGTGATCAGAGATAAAGGTAAATTGTAAGACAACAACAAGTTTACTTTTTGCTCTAGCAGTGGTATAGATATGGTTTCCAAACTTGGATGTTGAGTAATAAGTGAATCAACATCATTTTGATTGCAATGAAATATTTGCGCAATACGTTCAGATTTATTGGCACATCCTTTTAATGCATCAAGCTCATCACACATGTTCTTGTATCCAATATGAAATTTCTTGCCATCACATCCCAAATAATTAAAAACTTTGTCCTGACTTCTGACAGGATTGTCAGTCAACAAGGACCTAGCCTGTAACAGCTCCAACTTCCTGTTGAGTTCCTCGTGTGAAGTGTGCAACCATGGCCTTACATTTTTAGTGATCAGAGACAAAGGTATATTGTAAGACAACAACAAGTTTACTTTTTGCTCTAGCAGTGGTATAGATATGGTTTCCAAACTTGGATGTTGAGTAATAAGTGAATCAACATCATTTTGATTGCAATGAAATATTTGCGCAATACGTTCAGATTTATTGGCACATCCTTTTAATGCATCAAGCTCATCACACATGTTCTTGTATCCAATATCAAAATTCTTGCCACTTAATTCCAAATAATTAAAAACTTTGTCCTGACTTCTGACAGGATTGTCATTCAACAAGGACCTAGCCTGTAACAGCTCCAACCTCCTGTTGAGTTCCTCGTGTGAAGTGTGGAGCCATGGCCTTATATTTTTAGTGATTAGAGACAAAGGTAAATTGTAGGACAACAGCAAGTTTACTTTTTGCTCTAGCAGTGGTATAGACATGGTTCCCAAATCTGGATGTTGAGTAATAAGTGAATCAACATCCTTTTCACTGCAACGAAATATTTGAGCAATACGTTCAGATTTATTGGCACATCCTTCTAATGCATAAAGCTCATCACGCATGTTCTTGTATCCAATATCAAATTGCTTGCCATTACATTCCAAAAAATAAAAAACTTTGTCCTGACTTCTGACAGGATTGTCAGTCAACAAGGAACTAGCCTGTAACAGCTCCAACCTCCTGCTAAGTTCCTCGTGTGGTGTTTTGAGCAATGGCCTTACATTTTTAGTGATCAGAGACAAAGGTAAATTGTAGGACAACAGCAAGTTTACTTTTTGCTCTAACAGTGGTATAGACATGGTTCCCAAATCTGGATGTTGAGTAATAAGTGAATCAACATCCTTTTGATTGCAACGAAATATTTGAGCAATACGTTCAGATTTATTGGCACATCCTTCTAATGCATCAAGCTCATCACACATGTTCTTGTATCCAATATCAAATTGCTTGCCATCAAATCCCAAATAATTAAAAACTTTGTCCTGACTTCTGACAGGATTGTCAGTCAACAAAGACCTAACATGTAACAGCTCCAACCTCCTGCTAAGTTCCTCGTGTGGTGTTTTGAGCAATGGCCTTACATTTTTAGTGATCAGAGACAAAGGAATATTGTAAGACAACATCAAGTTTACTTTTTGCTCTAAGAGTGGTATAGACATGGTTTCCAAAACTGGATGTTGAGTAATAAGTAAATCAACATCATTTTGATTGCAACGAAATATTTGAGCAATACGTTCAGATTTATTGGCACATCCTTTTAATGCATCAAGCTCATCACACATGTTCTTGTATCCAATATCAAATTGCTTGCCATCACATCCCAAATAATTAAAAACTTTGTCCTGACTTCTGACAGGATTGTCATTCAACAAGGACCTAGCCTGTAACAGCTCCAACCTCCTGTTGAGTTCCTCGTGTGAAGTGTGGAGCCATGGCCTTACATTTTTTGTGATCAGAGACAAAGGTAAATTGTAGGACAACAGAAAGTTTACTTTTTGCTCTAGCAGTGGTATAGACATGGCTCCCAAATCTGGATGTTTAGTAATAAGTGAATCAACATCCTTTTGAGTGCAACGAAATATTTGAGAAATACGTTCAGATTTATTTGCACATCCTTCTAATGCATCAAGCTCATCACGCATGTTCTTGTATCCTATATCAAATTCCTTGCCATCACATCCCAAAAAATAAAAAACTTTGTCCTGACTTCTGACAGGATTGTCAGTCAACAAGGACCTAGCCTGTAACAGCTCCAACCTCCTGCTAAGTTCTTCGTATGAAGTTTTGATCAATGGCCTTACATTTTTAGTGATCAAAGACAAAGGTAAATTGTAAGACAACATCAAGTTTACTTTTTGCTCTAGCAGTGGTAGAGACATGGTTTCCAATCGTGGATGTTTTCTTGTAAGTGATTCAACTTCATCTTGGCTGCACTTGAATATTTTACAAAAAAATAAAAAGTACATTTCTCTTGACACTTGGGCTCTTTGATTCTTATTGAAACTTTTTACTGCATGTTGTTTTATTGTTTGTGAGTAAAAGAACTTTTTAATTTGTATTTTAGGAGGAAAATACTCATTATAGGACAATATGGAAGTTCCACACTTCGTGAACAATAGCATAGGGCACGTTTTAAACACTCCTCTTATAAGTAATGAAGCCATTAGGCTGGAATATTGTTCACAATCAGATAAATTTAGCTTGTGAATTCCAAAAAGTCATAAAATCCTATGTGTATCTGCAAATAAAGTTATAAACGTTATTTAATGAACGTCTGTTGTTTAATAGAATCAAACAAGATTTGTTAAAATAGACTTTACATTTTTCTCAGGCGAGTGGTCTAGATAGCGTTTTATTTATATGGATAACTGTTGACATTTAATTTGTGTAACAAACGATAACTATCGCAAAAATTTCAAATTTATTAATACTGGAGAAGATCTTGTAAAAAGTTTATTTCATTAAAATGGGCTGAGAACTGTTTTTCTAAATTACCAGTCAAGTCTATGGTCGATATTATTGATTGTTATTTCCAATAAAACAAGATTGCAATAATGTCAAAAACTAGAACGGCATTCAGGCTAGATTGTCCTTAAAAACAAAATTTCCCAAAAAATGTCCCAAATTAAAAAAAAAATTCATAAAAAACGTTTTAATAACAAGCTTTTATGTAATGATGCACTAAAAAGTAGAAAATAAATTATAGACTACTATTTAAATAACTATAAAGAAAAGCGTGGGTCACTTTAGTATCTATTGGATACCTTTACTAATGTTAAGGAAGACACCCACGCTTTTCTTTATAGTTATTTTTTTTTTATAGTTTCGGCTACCTTCAATTTTCGCTACCTACAGTTTGGCTATCTACATTTGAGGCTACCTATAGTTGGGGCTACATAAGTAGATACCATCTAAACATGATGATGAGTTATACTATACCCTTATTATAGTGCTATTTTAAAGCATTTTTAAAAATTTCTCTTACTAGAATCTAGATCTATATGCCATGAACATAGATCTAGATCAGGGGTCTCCAAACTACGGCCTGCGGGCCAGATGCGGCCCCGCGAGGTCCTCTTATCTGGCCCGCGGAGATCTTTTTGTCCACGGAAAAAACGTTTGTTGGTGATGGCTGAGGAACTTTGCTCAGAAAACTGGCCCCCGAACTGAAATTTGATAGTTAATGCGGCCCTCGGACTGAAAAGTTTGGAGATCCCTGATCTAGATTATTCTAGATCAGGTTTAATAAGAGCATTGATAGCGAGGCAACAGATCAGGCTTTAATCTCTTACTCTTAATGTTAAAAAAATTACATTCCACAATTATATCATTGATACTTAAAATTACTGTTGTTAAATATTTAATATGTACCTCAGCCATCACGATACGCTGGTAGTTTTGTTGTGATTTAAATTAAACTAAATCGAGATCTTGATTCTAACTCCACTAATATCTTAACTAATGTTAAGTGGGTTTCCGTTAAGTGTACAAACCCTATCCTTTCAGTAGCATGTAGATAGCTGTCTCGATAAATGATAAGTGCTTATTCTGTAGTAGTATGAGTAGATCTGCTTAATGATCAAGACTTTTTTACCGTCTTTATTTAATTCGCAACACACACCCCGTCTGATGCAATTCTAAGGATTGTTGCATGTTTCTATAGCAGCACAGCACTGACCTTGGTGCCAGTGCTCGGTCATAAGACTTCTAGGGTAGTATGTCAGTGGCGAAGCGAGGGGGGGGGGGGTGCGGACCGCACCGGGTGACACCATTTAGGGGGGGGGGGTGACACCAATGCAAAAAATAGCAAAATATATAGAGAAAAATGATAATTCCACTTAATTAAGTGATTAATTCGAGTGTTAAATAGTATTTTAAGAGGTGCAAATCGAAAGTTTGAGGGGGTGCAAATCGACAGTTTGAGGGGAGGAGTGCAAATCGAAAGTTTGAAGGCGGGGGGGGGGGGGGGGTGCAAATCGAAAATTGAAAGTATGTCCCCGGGAAGGGTCGCTACGCCTCTGGGGGGGTGACACCATTAAGTGCCGCACCGGGTGACACCCCCACCTCGCTACGCCACTGCTATCAGAAGCAGGTAAATCCTTACCCTGAGTTTAAATAAACCGGGAGTGATCTCCCCTAAACTTTCTCGAATATTCTTATATAAAATAACAGGGGATGGGAACATGATTTTTAATCCATTTTAAATACTTAAAGTTTTAAAAATTGAATAAAATCTCGTAGACAAAAGAATTGCACACCAAGTGAACGCCAAATAAAAAAGTGCATAATAGTGCGCAATATTATTAGTACTTTAAAAATTTACATTAGTTTTTTGAGAAATCGGAAGTAGCGTAAAAGTACCACTTCCGGTTATCGGAAATCGCTCAAAAGTTGATACGGATCTACGATTTTGATAAAATACTTATATATGAAATTTCATCAACCTAGCTGTAACGGTACTCAAGTAATCGTGTTTACACACGGACAGACACATACACACACAGACATACAGACAAGATTGCAAAATTATGTTTTTCCGTATCAGTGAGCTGTAAAACGTCGAGATTTGTAAAAATCTCGATTTTTTTTTGCACGATTACAATACTTTCTCTATACTTCGTATATACGAGAAAGTAAAAATGGAATAAACGCTAAGTAAACAACATTCTTAACAACTCCAAAAACACGCGTCAATTTGATAAATGATTAAATGGGCATAATAAGAACTAATTACAATTGATAATGCTATGAATGTAATAAATAGTGTAATTTAAAGAAATACATACACGTTGTGTGTGTGTGTTGTAACTACCGGTGATCACTCAACAGCCTGCGAGGCAGCAGCTTCCAATTTTGGTCCAATTTGAATGAAAACTACGTACATTTTACGCTACCTATGCTGAACAAGTTACACCGAATTAGTCATTTGGTGGAAAAAGCAGTCCGCCCAAAAATGGGCAACACGTGAAAAAATGGCCCTGTTAAGAAGACCGTGGAGATCTTTGGGTAGGGCCCCATATCCATATCCCAGACAGGCATTGGCGCAGCGAGGTCGGGTGTCATCCGGTGCGGCACTTAATGTTGTCACCCCCCCCCCCCCAGAGGCGTAGCGACAAACTTTCAATTTTCGATTTGCACCCCCCCCCCGCAAACTTTCGATTTGCACCCACTCATATATATTTTGCTATTTCTTGCCTTGGTGTCACCCCCCCTAAATGGTGTCACCCGGTGCGGTCCGCACCCCTGCCCCCCCCCCCCCCCCCCGCGCTACGGCTCTGCAGCCAGGTATGGGCATTGTTGTGAGTGTAAAATCTAGGAACGGCAAGCAAGAGCCGCCCTCGATTAGCAAAAAAACAACAACAAATCTTGGCTTCCCGAGAGCTTCATGTGACCACCAAGGTGCGCCTCGTCAACTGTGAAATCAGAGCTGCTGTGGGGAGCAGACATGGAGGGTTATCAAGAAAGATGCTCACAGGCTTGACCCAATCCAGAGGCGTAGCGGGGGGGGGGTACATATGTCCCCGGGCGCCGACCCTAGGGGGGGGGGGGGCCAAAATGGGTTGGAAAAAATTAAAAGCCCATTTTAGCTGCAGTTTTGCATTATAAATATAAAAATATATGCGGGGGGGGGGGGGGCAAATTGAATGTTTGTCCCCGGGGTGGGGGGGGGGGGTGACAAATTGAAAGTTTGTCCCCGGGCGCCCCTGACCCAATCAGCAACATAAACCTTTAAGAAAGGACCGGACACAGTTTCTTCTAAGTAAAACCACTAAGGAAAGCGCAAAAGAGGCTGCCTTATATTCAGCAAACACCTGGCGACACGACCTTGAGTCTGACAAATCAAAAATGGGCAACACGTGACAAAAATGTCCCTGTACAGAAGACGATGGAGATCTTTGGGTTGGGTCTCATACCCCAGACAGGTACGGGCATTGTTGTGATGACACTAACTAGCAAAAATTAACTACCAATGTGTTTCTCCCCATGCTAAACTATAGATATTTTCAAATGCAAGATTAGCCGTTTCTTTATTATATGATAACCTAAGCTTATCTCATAATAATCGATTCCTATTTAGGTCGACTACTGACCTTGTGAAAAATAAACAGACTGCTACTATTATTTTTTTACACGTAAAAACGTGCTAGGCAGCGATTGAAAATTCGATATCAGACCAGTGACTATTAACAGCATAGGTGATATTGCCTGTTTAAAAGTGCAAAGACAGCAGTAAATCAGGTACACTGGAGAGAATGGGCCAAATTCTGTGTTAAATTGTGGTATGATACGACGTAGTCAATAAAGATAGGGTCTATGCTACAGAACGCATCACTCTAGCACTAATCTAACGAAACATAACTCTAAACTATATTCGGATCAAATCCCAACCTATATGTGTTTCTGGTTATAGGAAAAAGTTGGATAGGATAGTTTTTATCCATTAATAATTTTATCTAATAAAACCTTATTGCAGGCATATAGCCACAAACCAAAAGCAAACTTACAGTGCTGCTTATAAGGAGTAGGAGAGAGCATAATGTGGCTCGAAAAAAAAGATGAAGCTAACTTTAATGTAACTACATATAGGCCTAAATTATGCGGATTCAATATCTGAAAACACACGGTAGCCCTGCGTGTTAAAGCTGCGGACGAACAACCTGAGCAGCGTTTCTTTCAGACTTTTTCTACGGGAAGGGACTTGCTACTTTATGGGGGGGGGGGGACTGGTAAGATTATTTTTTTCTATATAAATTCCATATCGTTTGGGGGGGGGGGAGCCCCCCCCCCCCCCGATAAAAAAGAGATGCCTGGAAGAAACTCTGCACCTAAGCCTAAAGCTAGTCTATAAAGGTGTCCGTAGTCTCTTATTCTTTCCCTTTCACAGCACAAGGGTTTTGGTTTTGTACCTTCTTTATGTGTCCATAGTTGGAAAGGCAGAGAGGGGGTGGGGGGTGGGGAAGGAGTGCAGCTATAAATTGTATTGCCGTTGTTCTTAGATTCGCATAAGATAAACAAACTATTTCTTAAATAAGGTATTAATATGTTTTATTACTGGAAATAGAAATGTAAGCTCGTTTTGAACTTCACCAAAAACATACTTCAACTTCAATGAATTGATAACATTTAGAGAGAGTTGCGTGTATATTCTTGCTGACTTCATTAAAATAAACCGGGAGTGATCTCCCCTAAACTTTCTCGAATATTCTTATATAAAATAACAGGGGATGGGAACTCGGGCTATAGACATGATTTTTAATCCATTTTAAATACTTAAAGTTTTAAAAATAGAATAAAATCTCGTAGACAAATTAATTGCACACCAAGTGAACGCGAATAAAAAAGCGCATAATAGTGCGCAATATTATTAGTACTTTTAAAATTTACATTAGTTTTTTGAGAAATCGGAAGTAGCGTAAATAAGTACTTCCGGTCAACGAAAAATTCTCAAAATTTGACAGAAGGTAGAGAATTAGATCTTTTACTTACATATCAAATTTCATTTATCTATCTGAAATAGTACTCAAGTTATAGGCTTTTGAAAAATTCAAAGTAGAAAAAGTACCACTTCCGGTTATCCGAAATCGCTCAAAAGTTGATACGGATCTACGATTTTGATAAAATACTTGTATATGAAATTTCATCAACCTAGCTGTAACGGTACTCAAGTTATCGTGTTTACACACGGACACACACACACACACACACACACACACAGACACACAGACATACGGACAAGATTGCAAAATTATGTTTTTCCGTATCAGTGAGATGTAAAACGTCGAGATTTGCAAAAATCTCGATTTTCTTTTTTTGCACGATTACAAGACTTTCTCTATACTTCGTATATACGAGAAAGTAAAAAGTAAAGTTCTTTGTCAGCGAAAGTTATGAATGAGATTAGCAGTATAAAAACACTACCACGCGTTTATTTTTGTGAACGAGGAAATAAGGACAAAAGCTTGTGTTTTATGACAGTCATAAAAATGTTACCTGTGGAGTAGAGGGATTAGAACCTATCAGAGACTGACACCGTTGTCTAGTTTATATTTTATACTGCTGTAGCTATCATAATGTGGATCCACTTTGTGGTAGACTACACCGGACAGACCCAGTTTTGTCACTAGAAATACCACTGGATATCGTTACACGAATGCAGGGGTAGACAATTAGAGGGTGTTGGGGAGTTGATAGCAGAGATAATTCTCCCCCCCCCCCCCAAGGCCCATCAGAAAGTAATAATAACTCTCACAAGTCCGCTCGTATCGCTTTCAATTTCAAAGTTAATTAATTATGAATATCATAAAATTAAATGTTAGGTTCTTAAAATCGTTATGAAATAATAGCCTTTATACGTATGCTATTTAAACACACACACATACACACACACACACACACACACACACACACACACACATATATATATATATATATATATATATATATATATATATATATATATATATATATATATATATGTGAGCGGCTGGAGTGTGTTTATCTGTTGTTATAATTATTTGTAACTAAGAAGGCGAATGTCGCTTTTTGTGTTCCTTTTAGGATTGTTGTGGTTTTTAGTTAAGTAGTCCGCTATTATGGCGCTGATATGATTTTGATTTTACAATGGTTTGTAGCCTGGTTATTGTGTCTTGTTTATATTTTAATGTTATTATTTATGCAAACTTTGTTTTGGATTGTTGCTCCACTTTGCTTTATGTCCAGAATGTTACTTATTATTGTATTAGGGACTATTTTCTTGTGCGTAGCATTGGTTTCTTTGTTCGTAGTATTGGTTTCTTTGTTCGTGAATGTGGTGTGTCGACATGGAGGGACATTCTGCTGGAATGTCGAGGCCTGTGTGTTGAAGAGTTTCTGTGTCACGTTTATGTGGTGTATGGTAACGACGGTGGTCCGAAATTGGGTGTTTTGTTTCGTTGAGTTCTGTATGTTTTGAGTGTTTTGTCTAGATCTAGATTCTGGTTTTTTTATAATAACTTTTGGTTCCATATTTATTATTTTGTTAAATAAATTTTATATTAATTTGTTAAAAGTTTTTTTTTTGTTTTTAATTTAGACTAAGGTTAGGTTATTAACCAGTCTGGGTTACCGGACTTGCACTGACCGGACGGTAGTTAGTTAGATAAGCCTAGGGAAGGGTAAGATAGATTTTAGTTATCCCCCCCCCCCTAGCAGGGCTTACAAATATATATATATATATATATATATATATATATATATATATGTATATATATATATATATATATATATATATATATATATATATATATATATATATATATATATATATATATATATATATATATATATATATATATATATATATATATATATATGTTACGGTCAAAGCCCGAAGTGCGGCCAAACCCAGGATTGGCCGGCCAATGCGCGGATTGGCCGGCTCTCTTGGCCAAAGCCCGAAGAACTAAGAACTTAGATCGTATTTCGTACATTGGCCGGCCAATGCGCGCACTGGCCGGGACGTACTGGCCAAAGTCCGAAGTGCTTAAACTTGACAGCGTATTTTGTACATTGGCCGGCCAATGCGCGCATTGGCCGGGACGTCCTGGCCAATGTTCTATCTATACTAAGTTGTGATCGCGTTTTCATTATTCAGGGTGCGGTTTCATTGTGAGTAACGTATTGTTTAGCACTTGTTTGTGAATCAAGTTATTTCTGAACTAAAGAAAATGTGGCCTGAACTTAAACTAGTTCACGGAAAACCAAGGCATAGCCAAAGCCAAGGTTCAGTCGAACGTGCCAATCAAGATGTTCAAAACATGATGATGACATGGATGCAAACAAATGAATCAGCTCATTGGGCTGAGAGTCTCAAATTCATTTAATTTATGAAAAATCGTTCTTTTCATCAAGGAATCCAACAATCACCATACGAAGCCTTGTTTGGATGCAAAGCAAAAGTGGGACTTAGCACTTCAAATCTACCAAGAGAGGCTCTCAATAAAATAGTTACTGAGGAAGATCTTGAGAACATTGAACAAGAAATGGAGGTTGCCATAAATGCAACGACATCTTCAGCTAACACATCTGCTGCCGTGGCGGAACGTCCAGACCAGTTGCGTGAAAATAATGTGGCCAATAGATTCTGTATAGTTTGTGAAAAACATTGTAGTGCAGCTCATTCTTGTGGATCTTGTGGCAACGATGTGCATGCTATTTGTGGAATACCCAATGAAGCAGACGAAGGGTACGGAGGGAACATTACCTGCAGATTGTGTCACAACAAACAAGACATCATGGAACACAGGTCAGCTGCTCATACTGGCTTGCAAAATCAAGGTGCTAAGATGCTTAAAACATCAAATACAAAATTTAAAGATGGTGATGTGGGTGACAATGTACGCATCCGTGTTCCAGATGTTGACAGAGGTCGCGGTGATCCCCGAAGCGTGATTGCAGTTGTCATGAGCATCGAGGGCGGTTTCTACAAATTAGGAACGGAACATGGTGTTCTAAAACAACTGTATGCTAGAAGTGAGTTTTCAATTCTTCACGAAAAACTGCTCTTATTGTCGTCAGTTGGCACTGAGGAAAAATCACTACGAACCATCGCATCTTCATCGCATCTTCACAATCATTGACTGGGGGCCAAGGCTACACTCGCTGCAATTGCACAACCAAGTGTACAACAAATCGCTGCAAGTGTAAAAATAAGAAGCTGCTATGTAATTCTAAATGCCATAAAAGTTCAACTTGTTGTAACAAATGATAATATTGATTGATTGAGACTATAGTACAATAAAAAATTTGAATGTTTCTGTCATTTACTTTAATTAATAATCAATAAAGACTTAATTTCATGATCCTACCGGCATAAAAAAAACCAAAATCTGCTCATGATCTTCTAATTAAGACTTGGCCGGTCCATCATGGCCAGTCCGCGGACTGGCCGGGACTGGCCGGCTAAAGGCCGAAATCAAGAGCTATTTCAGACTTTGGCTGGTCCACAATGGTCAGTCTGCGGATTGGCCGGCCAAAGGCCGAAATGAAGCAAAGTTTCGGACTTTGACCGACCTATGGGAGGCGATATTGGCCAATGCGCGGATTGGCCGGCCAATCCGCGCATTGGCCGACTTCGGGCTTTGACCGTAACATATATATATATATATATAGCTCCACCATTGCCATTATAGATACTATCGTTAAAGTGTAATCCCAACCTATGAAACTTTAAACAGCTGACTTAACTAGACTATCAACCCCCTGAGATTATCCTATACGCTACGTACATTGCCGGCCCAATCTAGTCTATCTATGCACACACACCTGGATAAGATAAATACCCCCTTCACCCCCGCCTCACCAGCTGATAATGTTTACATCATCGTTCTATCAAGAAAGACCCAACGTCAACTGGAATGTTCTGAACTTGGGGCTAAGAATTTTCAAACTCTGCTGGGTCGGTCTCGAATGTTTAGTTCATCGGTTCAAAAAGCACAATGTACTTTGGCCCCCATTTGTTGCGGTGTGAGAATGTTGATTATAAAACAGGTTTTTTAAACGATGGAAAGCTTATCATGAATGTCTCGTCGGCAGGTGAAGAAAACCCAGGACACGAAACACGTTAACCTTGATTCCTCCCCCTCCCCACCTTATGTAGAATATATTTAGATTAGTTTCGTACTCCGGTGACTAAACAAAAAAGCCCAACCGGAATTCGTGAATACATCTGTAGGGCCTAAAACCGGACTTCGTTTAAAAATAAATGGTGTTGTTATTTTTTTTTCAAAAAAAGACATCGTTTATAACTATAGTGAAAGTTAAATCCTCTGTTTGTTTTGTTCATTAATATTTTAAATATCAATGCGAAACATTTTAGTTGACATCCGTGTGCTGACCCAATTTAATAATATGTAGGTGCATCGAAGTTCGTATGTGTGTGTGTGTGTGTGTGTGTGTGTGTGTGTGTGCATGTACGTGTAAGAGAATCTATATGTGTGTATGTTAATTTTTCTTTATCTATATACGAGTGGAAAAGTTTCTCCTTCCCAAGCTTACTACACACAAAACAATATAATATTTTACCCCATGTTCCCTTCCGAAAGCATGTTCCCCTCAGCTAGTATGTTCCATTCAAATAACATGTTCCCTTCAGATAACATGTTCCCTTCAGATAACACGTTCCCTTCAGAATAATATGTCCCTTTTAGATAGTATGTTTCCTTCAGATAGCATGTTCCCTTCAGATTGCATGTTCCCTACAGATAACATGTTCCCTTTAGATAACATGTTCCCTTCAGATTGCATGTTCTCTATAGATAACATGTTCCCTTTAGATAACATGTCTCTCGTGTATACTTAACCTTGGAACAGTTCTTAATTAAAGCGTACTTAAGCTTATGTGTATCACGTATGATACTTATTAGCCTCGTACTTTATAAGCTAAACCTTAATGTTAACTTATATATGATACCTGTCAATATGTTAAATTAACTTTAATTGGCTTAAAAAAACCAAGACCGAACACTCAATAATGATTGCTATTATTACATAGAATGTATTGGTGAATAGTGCAGGGTTTCTTTCAGACATCTTCCTCCGGGGGGGGGTGGGGGGTGGGGGGGGGGGGGGGCGGTTTAAAATTTCCAAGGAGTGATCGGATGCTGGTAAAAATATACATTTTATAGAATAGATTTTTAAAAAATTGTCCGAGGCGAGGGGATGGTGGACGGATTCGTAAAGGGGTGGTGGTGGTGATGATGGGGGAGGGGGGGGGGTGCAGTTCCCTGAAGTTATGTCAAAAAAAAAATCTGGAATAAATGTATTTCTCTTTGTTAATTAATTTGAAAAAAAAAGTTTGTAAGCCAAGGGAGTTAATCCGTAAAATATCTCAATTCTAAATATGACCAGATTGTCTCCCTTAAAACAACCTCTGTTCATTTTTTACCGTACCATTCATGCACAAAAATAACTGTAAAAAGTTATTTGGTTGGGTAATATAATATCCCAGATTTATAGTTATGTGATCCCCGCATATGAAGAGAAATAGAGAGATCAGTGCCCACTCTCCTTTTCCCCTAGACTTAATTAAGAAATAGACAACGACATTTCTTTTAAAACCATAAGGTAGCGTACGTACCATGTATGTGGGCAATTTGCAAGGAACGGCGCAAGGGGAGAGAAGGCGAGGGAGGCAAAGACGAAATGTACTGGGCGACATCAAGGAGTGGAGTAGGCTGCCCTTTGCAGAACCACTTCAAGCAGCTGGTCCGACAAAGATGGCAAAAGAATTATAGAGTAGTCAACGATGTCGCCCCAACTATTGCTACCCAAACCGGGGTCAGGGGATGATTGTGTAATTATTTGAACACTTTATATAGGGTAACAAATGTAAGAACGTGGAAATTAAATGTGTGATTTTTATTTTGGTTGGATACCATTTAGATGTATGTAATTTATATTTCTTGGTGAAAAAAAATAATGTAAAAAAAATCAGAAAATTGATCGAATTTGCCATTGGTATAATATCTAATTTAAATATCACAGTCAATGCTTTTTACGCCTTACAATAGTTTCACACTTTACGTGTATTTCATATTCTAAATTTGTTTCACACCTTTAGTTTTACACCTGACATTGATTTCACATGTATATTCTATATTAGTTTCAAATGTTGACCTCATGCTTAAGACATATTTTTAGAAATACAAGCGGCGACTGTGCTTGAAAATAACTAAATAAAGCTGTAAACTTTTCAACACTCGCCACTGTATTCCAGCTTACAGACAGCCCCTTCCCTCCCCGTTTCCCTTTTGGGATTATCATCCAATTAGAATAGACTTCTTTATGTTTGAAAATGGACAAAGGAGTTCTTCTTAAAAAATAAAGACGTTTCGCATATCTCTCATTAGCTCTATAATTTTTCCACTCGACTTCTGCTAAACCAGAAGAGACGGTGCCAAAATCTTCCATATCATACAGACTTTACTCAGAAGAGAGTGGGGCCTCCATCTTCACCATCAAACACATTTTAACCAGAAGAGAGTGGGCCACAATCTTCCACACACAACACATTTTAACCAGAAGAGAGTCGACCACAATCTTCCACACACAACACATTTTAACCAGAAGAGAGTGGGCCACAATCTTCCACACACAACACATTTTAACCAGAAGAGAGTCGGCCACAATCTTCCACACACAACACATTTTAACCAGAATAGAGTCGACCACAATCTTCCACACACAACACATTTTAACCAGAATAGAGTCGGCCACAATCTTCCACACAACACATTTTAACCAGAATAGAGTGGGCCACAACCTTCCACACACAACACAGTTTAACCAGAAGAGAGTGGGCCACAATCTTCCACACACAACACATTTTAACCAGAATAGAGTCGACCACAATCTTCCACACACAACACATTTTAACCAGAATAGAGTCGACCACAATCTTCCACACACAACACATTTTAACCAGAATAGAGTCGGCCACAATCTTCCACACACAACACATTTTAACCAGAAGAGAGTCGACCACAATCTTCCACACACAACACATTTTAACCAGAATAGAGTCGGCCACAATCTTCCACACACAACACATTTTAACTAGAATAGAGTCGGCCACATTCTTCCACACACAACACATTTTAACCAGAATAGAGTCGGCCACAATCTTCCACACACAACACATTTTAACCAGAAGAGAGTGGGCCACAATCTTCCACACACAACACATTTTAACCAGAAGAGAGTCGGCCACAATCTTCCACACACAACACATTTTAACCAGAATAGAGTCGACCACAATCTTCCACACACAACACATTTTAACCAGAA
Organism: Physella acuta; assembly: GCF_028476545.2. Taxonomy (NCBI): domain Eukaryota; kingdom Metazoa; phylum Mollusca; class Gastropoda; family Physidae; genus Physella; species Physella acuta. The sequence continues at coordinate 1,154,514 of NW_026732323.1, forward strand.
TAGAGTCGGCCACAATCTTCCACACACAACACATTTTAACCAGAAGAGAGTGGGCCACAATCTTCCACACACAACACATTTTAACCAGAAGAGAGTGGGCCACATTCTTCCACACACAACACATTTTAACCAGAAGAGAGTCGACCACAATCTTCCACACACAACACATTTTAACCAGAAGAGAGTCGGCCACAATCTTCCACACACAACACATTTTAACCAGAAGAGAGTGGGCCACAATCTTCCACACACAACACATTTTAACCAGAAGAGAGTTGGCCACAATCTTCCACACACAACACATTTTAACTAGAATAGAGTCGGCCACAACCTTCCACACACAACACATTTTAACCAAAATAGAGTTGGCCACAATCTTCCACACACAACACATTTTAACCAGAAGAGAGTTGGCCACAATCTTCCACATATAACAGACTATCTACTGGCCCGTGTGTGGGAATAACAACAGAAGGGGTTAAGATAGAGTTTAGGATTTCAAAAAGATTAGACTATTATCCCTATGTCTACACATGTGCTTAGTTCTTGTGATTCAACAAAAAAAAACATTGCCTCGAAATTAAAGTCAATGAACTGGAGTTTAACTAAACAATTAAAAGCTAATTTTTATTTGATGATGATTCATAGCATGCTCTGTTTCAATAGCAGGTAGCAACATGGTATTATTGCTAGCTTGTCGTACATCGAAACCAACAAATAGTGGCAGAATATAATTACTACGGTAGCTACCTCAAAGTTGTCTAATAGTTTAAGTTATTCAAAGGATTTTAGACATTAAGGAGAGGAATAAACAGATGAGCCTCTTTAAACAAATGACTAGATCTGAAGGTAGGTCTACACCCTGATCACACACAACACAACACAACACAACACACCACACACACACACACACACACACACACACACACACGCGCACACACACATATATATATATACATATATATAGATGGATATATATATATATATATATATATATATATATATATATAAATTATTTATATATATATATAGAGAGAGAGATGGATATATATATATATATAAATATTTATATATATATATATACATATATATATATATATATATATATATATATATATATATATATATATATATATATATATATATAAATATATGTATATCCACCTTATAAGTAGACATCAAAATCAAATTATACTTGCCTCATTCGTCTCAAAAGTTTGTACTAATTCCTTCAATTCCAGTTTGCAAGCGTAATCACATTCTTTTGAAATTGTTGCTGAGTCCACAAGTCTTCTTTGTACTTTACGACATAGCCCCCCCCCCCCCCCCCACACACACACACACCTTTGGAAAATTACTTTACTTTCTTTAGTTATAATTGTAAAATGTCTATATTGTGTGATTATGTAATGATTGTTTTGTATTTGAAAAATATAAGTTTACAAATGTTATAGATTACAATTGTTATATATGAATCCTTTAGCAGAGGGTGAAAAATATGAACACGACACCTAACTAATTAGATGATTAATATGCGAATAAGACGATTTTAGACGCAATTGTTGTATGTGTATGTCTACTAACATTACGTATTGCAATATACAAAGGCTGCTGATGTTTTTGTTTTTTAACTTAATAATGCAACATAACCTACCAAACCTACCAAATCATTTCTGTTTAGAACTTCTGCTCTATATAATTTTTACAATAGCAAATAATAACTTAAAAGTAGGATTTATAAGTAAGCGGTCAACCTAAGGTGCAAGAATGTGAAATTAATGTAAACTTAAGCAATGAATTATCTCCCATTTTGAAATCCATACACCAAAATTTTATTTAAGGGAAATAACTTTCAGAATAATAGCTAAGTTAACCAAGTGTAACTAAGACATTCTTGAAAAACACAATAAAACGCTTTGAATTTCATTAAGTAATAAATATTATAAATATTTTATATTACCTATGTAATTGTGTCAATAGAATACATTTTACCAATTGACAACCTAAATGTAGGATTTGTTTGAAAATCTAAATACGATAGCTTTATTATAACATACTTCTAATCAATTTTGATGACATTAAATTAATTGCGTTGTGATGGAAAGTTATCATTGGTTAAATGTGATGAAAACTAAAATAATCATGTTTCTGACTATTCTACAATGGTAGACTATATATGTTACCACAGACAATGGCCTACAAACAAATGTTTGATGTTAATTGTTTTAGTTGAATATAAAAGTATTTAAACAAATCAAATACGTAAACTGTTTAAGATTTGCCATAATTATTGATTAAATATAAAAAAAAAATTGTTTGAAAAGAACAAAGTTTACGGTTAGTTATAAATTACAGCCTATATAATACTATATATTAATACTTTATGAGTGGTAATATACATTCCTTAAAAACTAAAGATTTTTCAACTAGATAACGCCTACCTTTCTTTGTAGTGTGTTCCGTTTGTGCTAACGTTTGTTTTTGCGCCTGTGTTTTTGTTTGTGTTTGCGTTACGTTTGCGTTTGTGTTTAATTTTTGTGTTGTGGTTGCTTGTGGTTAGGGTTAAGTTTTGAGTTAGAGTTAGGTTATGCGTCTATATTTGCATATAGAAAATTGGAAAAATAATATATTTCCTAAACCCGGGCAAAGCTGGGTCTACGCTGCTTAACAAACACAATCCTTTACAGATAGGTTTCTCACAGTGGCCTGTGCAGGTCCTGGCCGGGACGGCTAGTATATAATAAGGTGTAAGATTTGATTCCACGCCATTATAGCAAGCTCACCATTTAACGCGCCAGTAGCGGATCAGTTACAAGGTCCGTTTGATTCAATGGGAAGTGTTTGTGTTTCGACCAGATTAGTCCTGACACCTGCAACGAACGCCGACCGTTCTGTTTCATTGGTGAATAAGCGGTAATCGTTTTTTAAGTACCGGTTTTGAAATGGGCGAGGTTGTTTTTTTTTTATTCACAAAGCCTAAGCTCTCATACGGGCAGATTCAACTAGGGACGTCTCGGTCAACTAGTGAGAGAGTTAATTTGTTTCGTTTCAGAGGAAAGTGGCTTTAGGTGGTTTTTCGAATTGTGTTTACACAAGTGCTTTAGTTGATTTTTTAAAACAATTTTTAAGGTAAGACAACATGACTTTCCGATAATTAAAAAACAACCACGCTTTCGCAGTGTAAACAAAATGTGACTAGACTAAAAATTATTTACGTCTTAGAAGTGTTATAGTATAAGGTCCTATATGAGTGGGTGTTGGGTAAAAAACTTCTTTTGATTGCTGTATATTATGTGCACGATAAATTTTAATAATAAACTGAAATGGGTCAGAAACTATATCGAGGTCACACATCGTGTTAAGATAACTTTTATCAAGCGTCCTTGTGTAATGTGTTATCAAAACATTTAAATCAGCGGTTCCAAAAATATTGTTCAGATGACCCCTGTCAAGAGTCGCATGCTTTGACCAACGCGATCACTTTCTCCCGCTTTCATTTCTAGCAATGATTTTTTTAAAAGATCAACATTGAGATAAACCTGCTCAGAAACTTAGCTGCAGGTAAGATAGGCCTAGTTTTAGATCTTACCTGTTTGACAAAGGACGCCTTGAAGTACCAGTAACTTAAACAGACAGAGAACGTGTTGACTGATGAGGGGAAGACACGGTGGAGTGGTGGATTCTATGACAAACTCAAGGAACGTTGGAGTGTGTGGTGGATTCTGTGACAAACTCAAGGTACGGTGGAGTGTGTGGTGGCGTTCTGTGACAAACTTAAGGAACGGTGGAGTGCGTGACAAAATTCTGTGATAAACTGAAGGAACGGTGGAGTGTGTGGTGGCATTCTGTGATAAACTGAAGGAACGGTGGAGTGTGTGGTGGCATTCTGTGATAAACTGAAGGAACGGTGGAGTGTGTGGTGGCATTCTGTGACAAACTCAAGGAACGGTGGAGTGTGTGGTGGCATTCTGTGACAAACTGAAGGAACGGTGGAGTGCGTGACAAAATTCTGTGACAAACTCAAGGAACGGTGGAGTGTGTGGTGGCATTCTGTGATAAACTGAAGGAACGGTGGAGTGTGTGGTGGCATTCTGTGACAAACTGAAGGAACGGTGGAGTGTGTGGTGGCATTCTGTGACAAACTCAAGGAACGGTGGAGTGTGTGGTGGCATTCTGTGACAAACTGAAGGAACGGTGGAGTGTGTGGTGGCATTCTGTGATAAACTGAAGGAACGGTGGAGTGTGTGGTGGCATTCTGTGACAAACTGAAGGAACGGTGGAGTGTGTGGTGGCATTCTGTGACAAACTGAAGGAACGGTGGAGTGTGTGGTGGCATTCTGTGATAAACTGAAGGAACGGTGGAGTGTGTGGTGGCATTCTGTGACAAACTCAAGGAACGGTGGAGTGTGTGGTGGCATTCTGTGATAAACTGAAGGAACGGTGGAGTGTGTGGTGACATTCTGTGACAAACTGAAGGAACGGTGGAGTGGTGGATTCTGTGACAAACTGAAGGAACGGTGGAGTGTGTGGTGGCATTCTGTGACAAACTCAAGGAACGGTGGAGTGTGTGGTGGCATTCTGTGATAAACTGAAGGAACGGTGGAGTGTGTGGTGGCATTCTGTGACAAACTGAAGGAACGGTGGAGTGGTGGATTCTGTGACAAACTGAAGGAACGGTGGAGTGTGTGGTGGCATTCTGTGACAAACTGAAGGAACGGTGGAGTGTGTGGTGGCATTCTGTGACAAACTGAAGGAACGGTGGAGTGTGTGGTGGCATTCTGTGACAAACTGAAGGAACGGTGGAGTGTGTGGTGGCATTCTGTGACAAACTGAAGGAACGGTGGAGTGCGTGACAAAATTCTGTGACAAACTCAAGGAACGGTGGAGTGTGTGGTGGCATTCTGTGACAAACTGAAGGAACGGTGGAGTGTGTGGTGGCATTCTGTGACAAACTGAAGGAACGGTGGAGTGTGTGGTGGCATTCTGTGACAAACTGAAGGAACGGTGGAGTGTGTGGTGGCATTCTGTGACAAACTGAAGGAACGGTGGAGTGTGTGGTGGCATTCTGTGACAAACTGAAGGAACGGTGGAGTGTGTGGTGGCATCCTGTGACAAACTGAAGGAACGGTGGAGTGTGTGGTGGCATTCTGTGACAAACTGAAGGAACGGTGGAGTGTGTGGTGGCATCCTGTGACAAACTGAAGGAACGGTGGAGTGTGTGGTGGCATTCTGTGACAAACTGAAGGAACGGTGGAGTGGGTGGTGGCATTCTGTGACAAACTGAAGGAACGGTGGAGTGTGTGGTGGCATTCTGTGATAAACTGAAGGAACAATGGAGTGTGTGACAGAATTCTGTGATAAACTGAAGGAACGGTGGAGTGCGTGACAAAATTCTGTGACAAACTGAAGGAACGGTGGAGTGTGTGGTGGCATTCTGTGACAAACTGAAGGAACGGTGGAGTGTGTGGTGGCATTCTGTGATAAATTGAAGGAACGGTGGTTTGTGTGACAAAATTATGTGACAAACTCAAGAGTGTGGTAAAATTCTAAAGTATGTACAATTACTGCAGTCAACTTTCTGTATTTTTTAAAAATACCTTATTATTGCTATGTCAGTAGAATTATTTCTTCCCCTTAAAAATAGAAATAATATTAAATGTAAATAAAGGCGTATTTACTTTTTTAAAAATTAGACTTTTCCATGTCCCCCACCACGGAAGCTACAAGCGACCCATAGAAATTTTAAGTTGCGTCCTCGTCCAACCGCCCATCCCTTATGAGCAAAATATCTGAAAGAAACTCTAATTGAACAGGTTAAAAAACAATACACACAGCCTCTAGTCACGGCCATTTACATCGCATACCAAATTACTGTTGATTAGAACGTTAACGTAAACAAAGAAAGAAGTCAATATTGTGTTTCGTACATATGTTATTCCATCCTAGTTTTTAATCACGCTGAGTTTTGAAATGAGCGTATAGATTTCAAATAATCCACAACGCTCGAATTTTGTCTACACTGGCTGGTTGGGATTAAATGTGCGTTTTGTGTTTCAATGCTAACCTACACCAGTATTTATTTTAACGTTGTGTTTGTAACTGCAGCTGCCATAATTATTTGGTATACTTTTGTTTTGTTGTTAACTGCCTTTATAATAGTGTAGTCCATATATAAAATTAGTCTGCCTATTCTTTGCTAGACTTTAATACAAAGCCCTAAGATACCTTTAGAGGCGTATGGAGGTTTTGGATCTAGGGAAAAAGGCAAGTCGATTAAAGGCGTATAGAAAAATCGTAAAAGTGTAGTTTATATAAAAACGCGTTTTGCAATAGTAAATATAATATATTAAAACTAAACTATTGTTCTTGCGCCCCCCCCCCCCCTAATTCATTACAATTTTGAATTTGCTACTATTTAATTTCTTTAAAAATTATTGTTTAGCACAATAAGGTATAGGTTAGATAACTTTATCACTGGTATTTGCAAAAACAAGTTTCATAGAGAATTAGCTGTTTAAAAAGCTATGATTCTGATTGTAAACAACCATAGTTATTCTTTTTCAGAAGTTTCAACTAAATTTACTTGAGGTATTTAAGTAGCCTATATCCTGATGATCTCGATCCATAATAATGTTCTTTAAGTTGTGTGAGAATGTGTTTATTTTTCTGTACAACAATTCAGCTCCCTTCTCCCACCCTCACCCAATATGATGGCATATCTATATATATATAATTCTCTTCTGGGAGACGCTAGAAAACAAGCTGTAAACGCGCTCCCTACAACCCCCATCCCTACATGGTCTTAGTGAGCTGTGTTCACTCTAAATGTTTACAAGCAGAGCCGGGTTTAGTGACGACTGTTAGGGGCAGATAATTTAGTTTGAAACGATTTTAAACATAGGGGGGGGGGGGAGGGGAGGGGGGGGGGGGTTAGGGTCCTTAACGTGCTACTTATAGTGTTTTAAAGAAATATTTTCAGTGGCAGCGTTGGTACCGTCGAATTCACAAATTATGAATTACTGAAAAGTAGAAAAAAACAACAACTAAATAGCGGCGTATGTTATGCCGCGGGCCGGCTCGTAGTTTTTAAACACAGTCCACGTAAAAATATGTTCATATGTACAAGATGCATTCTGTCGATGTTCTAGATCAGCTTATATTCAAGTGACCTGCAATTTCACTTCCTGCTAGTATTGGCAGAGATAATCAAAATCTTACTCTAAGTGACACATTTTACGTGAACAATGAACCTACGTCACTCGACTGATCTTAAAACCCAAAGATAATAGTCCCTCCATATAAAAGACGTGGTCCTATATTGAATTCAGTCTGTCAAATGCTACACTTGTAAACTATGATCAAACCGTGGGTGGTTGATGGTCCATATCCAGTAGGAATAACGCAAACAGCAGACGTACAGAATGTTAAAGTGGGTTGACAATGAGCTAGGCATCGAGAAGTAAGCCAAGTGTATACTCAGTGGCGTAGCGAGGTCGGGTGTCACCCGGTGCGGCACTTAATGGTGTCACTCCCCAGAGGTGTAGCGACTCTTCCCGGGGACAAACGTTCAAATTTTCGATTCGCACCTCCCCCTCAAGTTTTTCTCTATATATTTTGCTATTTTTAGCCTTTGTGTCACCCCCTAAATGGTGTCACACGGTGCGGTCCGCACCCCCCCCACCTCCCCTTCGCTACGCCTCTGTGTATACTCACGATGAGCCATTAAAAATGTTGAAATTTAGGCTGAGTAACAATCTTAAATTCGTAGTCTCTGTTAGGTGGGTCTGTTTGCTGATTTTTTTTTCTAAATTTTATTTTAGGAAACTTATTTTAAATAATATTTAATTAATCTCTGAAAAAGGCGCCACTGTCCTTAAAATGGTCGTAGGGGGAGCTGTAAGGGGAAGGGGGCCGCTCCCCCTCTCCCCCCTGCAGAGCCGGCGTTAGGAGTACGCGGGGCCTAGGGCCAACCATCCGCGCGGGGCCTTTCCATTATATATATATATATATATATATATATATATATATATATATATATATATATATATATATATATATATATATATATATAAAGGCCTATATAATGTGATGTACACATAATAACACAAATGTTTTGGAGTTTATAAGCTAATGTCAAACTTTCCACTATAATAACAGATTTTTATCTCTTCCATGTATTAACCCAATGTTCGTAGTTTTTTTTTCCTTTACTAAGATATTAAATCACTTTTAACAGTTATGTAATTCATACCAAATCACGTGCCGAATAATTAGGAAAATAAAGTTTACAATACAGCGAACTCGGCCTGATGTATCAAAACAGTATAGTCTTCAAAATTTGTTTAGAATTCATACAATATTTTAAAACCAAAATCATTATTGTCTTAATTATTGAAGGGGTGAATCCTTAAGGTGACACAACATAACAACAGTTTTAACTTTCTTCCAAAAAATAATAATAAATCACTCTGTTTAATGCCGCCTGATATAGATCCTAAGCCCCCCCCCCCCCCTCCTCGTCGCCCTCCTCCCACCCCTCTGCACGCAACTGAATGTTAATTTTGTTATACCAAGACAAGTAGGCCTACATATAGAGTAGCCCCCCCCCCCCCCGAAAACGAAATGAAATTTATATAATTTATAGAGAAAATATATACTTTTAACAGTGTCCGCACCCCCCCCCCCCGATGAAAGTCTACCGCCCCCCCCCCCCCGAAAATTTCAAGTGCCCCTCCCCCCCCGGAGAAAAAAGTCTGGAAGAAACACTGTACATATACATTATACGACATCTACAACAAGAAAGTCAGGACTAGAGTTCATCAGGTCACTAACTGTCTACTATAGACATCCCGTCTGCTCACTAAAAGGACGTCTTCATCGGTCCGCATACAATAGGGTATCTCTTTACGTCATGGGCTAATTCTCGACCGCTATCTCCAGTCAGCTCAGGTCAAATGCCAGGCGACCGTACCCTACACAAAGGGTAGGTGTGACACTATTTTTGTATCGAATTACGGCCTGTCCCAGTTCAGGTGGGACTCACCAACATCAACCGTGGCCTCAGTTATAACAATCAACAACGTCGGCGTTCCACCATTTAGTTTTTCCCAATTGAATTCAGCAACAATTTTTTTTTTTAAGTTTACGAACTAATTCAGATAACAATGACATTGCTGAAGCGCGGGGCCCCTTCAAGCGCGGGGCCTATGGCGACCGCCCCGTTCGCCACCCCCTAACGCCGGCTCTGCCCCCCTGCATTCGCTACTGGATACTTTATACGTAGCACACATTTTAAAATTCGGAAAACGTTGAGAATAATAAATAAGTGTGATTTGGTTTAGAATAAGCTTTTCCCATAGATGAAGTAGCAGGGCTTGTTTGCTAGTTCAAACTAATGCCGTGGTACGAGGTACGTTCTGTTAGTTGAGACTTTGATCACTTACATTTATGTTCTCGAGACGGCTCTTAGAGTGAAGTTAAATACCGACGATAGCTGTCCTGTGGTCTTCCAGCCTTGGTTGCCTTCAGAGTGAGAAAGGTTTTTGTGATTATAATGTGGTATAGAGGACCTTTGTCTGTGAGAGGTGGGGGCTTTGTGTAGCAGGGGTGGAGTTACGTGAAGTAGAAGTGGATTTACTGGTGGTAAAAGTGGAATTAATTGTAGTAAATGCGGGATTACAGACAGAGAATTGCGATAATAAGCAGTACACAGTTTACGTGTACGTGTACGTGTACGTGTACGTGTACGTGTACGTGTACGTGTACGTGTACGTGTACGTGTACGTGTACGTGTACGTGTACGTGTACGTGTACGTGTACGTGGTACGTGGTACGTGGTACGTGGTACGTGTACGTGTACGTGTACGTGTACGTGTACGTGTACGTGTACGTGTACGTGTACGTGTACGTGTACACGCATGTGTATGTGCGGGTGTGGGTTAAGATGTAGTTGCAGGTGTATGTGTAGGTATATGTGTAGGTGTACATTCGAAGATGTTAGTAGTAGGCCACACAAGTAGTGGCCCTAATCTAAGTTGAATCACATCCATTCAGAAAACCATTAATTTGACTCTAAATTCTACATTTTGTGTTTGTTCTAATCCATACAATAATTTTAACAACTCAAAAGAGAACGAACATAAAAATGTATTATGGTGACTAAAACCGTCGTTTACAAAATAAAAGTTAACCTTCTGATATATTATACAAAACAAACAAAGTTGAACCGTCGTGTCAATACTAGCCTCACGTTGTGTAATGGTGTGCGTGTGAAACGAACATCATTGGCTGATAAGTCAATAATGGACTATGGTTCTTTACAAAGTTTCCTATGTTTGCACAAAATATCAATATGGGCACGAATCAGCACGGGTGACTTTAAGGTGTAGAAACCTTATTTCAAAGGGGAAAAAATCATTTACCAGATTGACAAAAACGCATTTTAATTTAACACAAATGTATTCGTTGCGCTAAGGTTGACTCTTCGGTAGCATATCCAAACAAACGCTATCCTAATACAATCTCCATTCAACTTAAGACGCTTGGCTTTAATATATATATATATATATATATATATATATATATATATATATATATATATATATATATGTGTGTGTGTGTGTGTGTGGTGTGTGTATGTGTGTATGTGTGTATGTGTAGGTGTAGGTGTAGGTGTAGGTGTAGGTGTAGGTGCAGGTGCAGGTGCAGGTGCATGTGCGTGTGCGTGTGCATGTGTATGTGTGTGTGTGTGTGTGTGTATGCGAGTACATATGTATATACGTGTGTGTACATGTGTCTTTGTATCTATGTATGTGTGCGTGAGTGCTTAATTTTCTTTAAAAAGAGTACGTGTTTTTCCCTACACACATAAAAAGTGAATTTGCCTGAGAAAAAAAAACACGGCAAAAATTCGCATGACGTAAGCTAACATGTTTGCCAGACATTCGCTGCACTGCTACGATACGGTGAAGTGTTGTTGTCTGAGAGTTACCTCCCCCTTTTTATGTAGTTCACTGCCAGGTAGGATTATCTTATCTAGTAGACGGTTGTCAAGTTTTTTAATGCACTGTGACTGCTTTTAACACTATCTATACACTACTACAGTTCAATACCTAAGTTAATGAATTTTTATTTTTCTATTTTCAGTGTAAGAAAATTGAACGTATTGTTCTTGAGTGTTATTTAGTCATATGGATGTAACAAACAGAAACAGTATTATGTTATGTTGGTGATCAAATATTCGGATAACTTGTGCAAGTATGGCCCTCATGAAGCGCTGGTTCCGAGTTCTATCCCAATGTGGAGGCCGGCGGCCGCACCTGTTGATAATCAGTGTTCTAGGAGTGAATGTTTTATTTCTTATGATTATGGAGACGAAATACTCAATCAGAGGTTCGACTGTACTGTGTGATACACCATTCTCAGTTGAAAATAGCGGCGGTTTGACTAACGGTTTGGTAGAAGATAACTCGGGGGCTAATTCGTCGCTTTTACTGGAAGGACTAAGGGAGAGAATCAGCCAAGCGAGGATAACTCTGGAGGAGTTTTATGCAGGCAAAGCAACCGGGAACCCGCTGATAGACGGGTATGGGAGGAACAACCTGTCGGCCCCAGGGGAGATGGGGTTGGCTGTCAGACCCAGGGAGGACGAGAAAGACGAGGTGGACAAGGTCATGGCCGAATTCCATATCAACACCTTGGTCAGTGACCGGATACCACTCAACAGGATGGTGCCAGACTCACGCTTGAAGGGGTGGGTTGACTTTTCTTCTATTCACTTTTTGTTTACTTACATCAGTACAAAGTACGTAAATATGGGGCTCTGTTTGTTATCTGCCCTTAGAACTAATTCCAGAAATACCTAGACATTTTGACACCCGGGTGGACTTTCGTTTATCACTACCCCTGATAAACGTAAGCTCCACTTCCCCATTCTTCGATGTTAGATAACAGTGCAGATCCCGTCTTTGTCCTCTGCTAGATCAGATCAAGTGCGCTAGAGTGCTTACCCGAAAGTCTCGAGTTTGAATCCGGGTTCAAGCCAGTAGAACGTCCACCCAACTCTGATGGGTACCTAACACACGTTAGGGAAAGTAAAGGCGGCTGGGTATAGTGCTGACCACACTATCTCTTTACCGTGGTCACAGAAAAAGGTGGACTCTATTTCACTTGCTCCATAGACCGTTAAGTTCGAAAAGGGAAGTTTACTAGTTCAGATCAAGCCACTAAAGCATAGACAGGAATGAATCCTACATTAGACTACCATACATTTTCTATTCACATTTAACAGTTGTATTCTAGACTAGCACATATTTTTTCATTGCAGTATTTAAATAACGCCTAATTAAACATTTATTATTATAATTAATATATTAATTAATTAATATTAATTATTATACCACGCAGCTGTGACCTGTTGAAATATGCCCCCGAGAATCTGCCCACGGCGTCCGTCATAGTGCCCTTCTACAACGAATGGCCGTCCCTTCTCGTCCGCACCATCTACAGCATCATCAACAGGACGCCGAGACGCAACTTAAAGGAAATTATTCTAGTCGACGATGCCAGTACTTTAGGTAAGGCTACTTTCACAGGCACTATTTGTTTTTTTCTTCTCAAAACGACGATTATGGATAAAGTTTATGCACTGTTAGGCGAGGCTAGATGAGATATATAATATTGGTGGTACCAGCTAAATAAACTACACGAACCAGAACTCAAGTAATGAATCGTATGCAACTTGTATCTCAAGAAATAACAAAGCACTCATTTACAAGAGTCTAACCTACACAACTAATCATATACTCGCAAAACTTTAATTTACAGAAGTAGCCTAACAAAAATCGCGAAAGTCAAATGTAGACTTACAAAAGTCACATAATTAATCAAATCTATACTTGCAAAATTCTAATCCACAGAATAAATCAAACCTATACTTGCAAAAGTTTTAATCCACAGAATTAATCATTCCTAGACTTGCAAAAGTCTAATCAATACAACTAAAAAATTTCAGAGGCTCTCCACCGGCCGTTGGTAGACTACATTGACCAGAACTTCCCACAAGGGTTGGTCAAGCTCATCCGTATAGCCGACCGTAAAGGTCTGACAAAGGCGCGCATGCGCGGATGTGATGCGGCCACAGGCGACGTTGTTGTTTTCTTCGACAGTCATATGGAGGTGAACATTGATTGGTAAACATGGGATAACTTGCCTCTAAACTTTTAAGTTATGGTTCTTTGTGGTAGAGCGCGGGACGGTTAACCCGAAAGTCTCGAGTTCGAATCCCGGACTCATGTTAGGGAAAGTAATACGGCAGGGTAAAATGCTATCCACACTTTCGCTTTATATGTCGATGTCACATTAGCAGGGGAAATCTTTTATATCCTCCCTATTGACCTCCAGGTTGAAAGGGTAACTAAACTATTGCAAATAACTTTTATTTATTTATTTTCTTATTTATTTACTTGGCAATATTTTCTGTAAACACAAAACATGACTTGTATGCACGTAGTGGAAACGTTTAGACCAACTGAACTTATTTAATGGTAGTTGTTCGACTGGAAAGTGTATTGGCCATCCCATAATTTCAGGCTACAGCCAATGCTGACCGAAATCGCCAAGGACCGTAAAACCGTTGCCATGGCCACGCTGGACTACGTCCAGGCCGACACGTTCGAGTACCGGTACAACCACGACTACCTGACCAGGTACGGCTGGACCTGGACGCTGGGGTTCTTCGAGTCGCTCTTCAGGGATGACCAGATTGGGAAGGACGAGCGGAGCCCGCGGGTGTAGGTTGATTTGTATGTATGTGTGTTTGTGTACATGTGTGTTTGTTTTCCCGTGTGTATGTTTATGTTCACGTGTGTAGGTTTATTTATATGTGTGTATGTTTGTGTTCATGAGTGTTTTTTTATGTGTCTGTGTGTTAATTTAATGAGCTAATGTGTATGTTTATGTGCAATGTGCAGGTTTATTTGTATGTGTAAATGTTTGTGTTCATATGTGTTTGTTTTCATGAGTGTGTGTGTGTGTGTGTTAATTTTATCGATCTTATGTGTATGTTTATGGAAATATGTGTATGTTTATTTATATGTGTGTATGTTTGTGTACATTTGTGTTTGTTTTCATGTGTGTGTGTGTGTGTGTGTTAATTTATCGAGCTTATATTTATGTACACGTGGTTATTTTTATTTAACCGTAAGTCTGTGCTCATTTTGTTTACTTAAATATGTGTATTTGTGTATGTGCATTGTGTTAATATGTGAGCATGTGTATGTTTACTTATATGCGTGTATATTTAGTTTGAGTTGTGCAAGTAACGTCCTGTCCCTTGGGTCCATCAGCTGTGTAGGGAGGGGGGGGGGTTGATACACATACACGTGCAACATCTGGCACTTCTCATCTTACTGCCTAGTTTCATGTGCGCATATATGTTAACTTATACACATATATGTATACGTACATACATTTGTGTATGTTTTTACTTGTGTAAGTCTTTTTACACGTATGAGTGTGTACGTTTATGTAAGTTTATACACCTTTATGTATATTTATTTTGACTACGGATATATTTTAACATATGTTCACGTTTAATTATGTTTGTGGACAAATATAATATTTACATATGTTAATCTGTATGTTTATTCAAGTGTAAAATTGGTCTCAATACTCAATACATTCCGATATGTGACGGACAGCAGGTAACATACATCGAGTGTGTATGTCAACTCTCTAGACACATACATTATGGTCCAACTTTTATTCCAGAGGCGCCTCTATGGTGGGAGCAGCTTTTGCTGTGGAGAGGAACTACTTCATGGAGCTAGGCGGGTATGACGACGGTATGATCATCTGGGGCGGGGAGAACCTGGAGATGACATGGCGAGTACGTACACAACATGCTTTCAATATTTTAACCTTTGACCCGACACAACGCATGGCGCTTGTTTCCAAACATGCATTCAATATTTTAACATTTTAAAAACTCAGCCTCTTAGACCGCCCACATTCAAAACATGCACTCGATATTTTAATCTTTTTACATTTCCTGCTTTTTTGACCCGGTACAACAGTAACCTATCTGTCCTTTAGAGCCAATCCAGAGTTTATAAATAGGTGTAGTAGCAATAAATATATCTTAGATAAGGCGATTATGCATTAACACCTTAAATAAAAATAGCACGTTTTATAACAGGCCAAGACAATAAATCTATTCACTCTATAAACATCGCGGTTGTTTCAACAGAGATCTCAGTGTAATAAAAGGTCTAGGAGATTTTTAAAATATTTCTTAGTTACAAGACAAGGCAATTTTGCTATAAAATATAGCCAACACTCGTTTAAATAGTTCTTTTATTAATGATTATGTGTCGGGCTTTTTCAGATATTTTTAACCAATGGGGTGGGGGGGGGGGGGGGGGTGGGGGTGTAGGGGTGGCATTTTAAACTTTGGGGGATGTGGGAGCACACATAAAATTTACAGAGGAGCGGTCACTAATCAAAGTATATATTTTCTATATAAATTTTGTTTTCCTATTAAGTTTGGAGGGGGAGGGGCGGTGGACGTGCTGGGGGGGGGGGGGCTCTTTCCAGTGAGATTCCTGAATGAAAATGATAATGTGTGCTCCGATTTTATACTTATTTGTCTCTTAAACTATATTATCTACACACATTGTAACCGGGTCTTGCTTTAATTCTGCCTCACAAATTGGTCGTTTATTTAGGTCTGGCTATGCGGGGGTCGTCTGATTCACGTGCCGTGTTCCAGGATAGGTCACGTGGCACGGTCTCAGCCGTATTCGTTCCTGGTGGGCCGGCAGTACATCGAGCACTTCAACTACAAGCGGGCCGCGGCGGTCTGGATGGGCGACTACATCCGGTTTCCTTATGCTATATTTCCGGACATGAAGGTATGCCTGCTGTAACTTCCTGATTCTTCTTCTTCTTCGTTCTTAATGTGTCTACAATGAAGGTTCATACAAGTAGCCCAACATCGCTGACAAAGTGCATAATTATCTTAAGCTCAGCAAGCAGCCTGTACAATACGCACTGCTATATTATTTACTAAAGGGCAGCGTGGCCCAGCATTAGAGAGCTAGACTGCTAACCCGAAAGTCTCGAGTTCGAATCATGGTTCAAATCAAAGTCCCTGATTCTACCCAGCTCTGATGGGTACCTAACTCACGTTAAGGAAACAAAGACGGCTGGGCTTAGTGCCGACCACACGATCCCCTTATATGCCGAGGTCATTGAAACAGATGGGCTCTACTTCCTCTGTCCCATGTGTCTTGGGCACAAACGGAAAAAAAATGATGATTTTTTTACTTCACTGACTCCACAACTAGTTTCTAATTTAAGAAAATTATATTCCACTCCACACTGTACTTTTGTTTCATTCAGAATCTCGATGTTGGTGACTTAAGTGAGAGACTGGCCCTGAAAACAAAACTTGGATGTAAAGATTTTAGTTGGTATCTTCAGAACATTTGGCCAGAGTTGAATGTCTACGATGAGAACTCCACCATTTGGGGGCAGGTAAATTTTATTTTATCGTGTTCTAATAGTCGGATTTAACATACAAATATAGTTAGGGATTTGTCCACAAGTCATTGAAACTTAATTAATCACTGATAACAGAATTTTGTTCCTAGGCCTAACTGAACGTTATCTTAAACCTATCGTTAATGATTTCCCTAATCTTAAGCCTAATCCTGTTTTTATAACAACCCTAACTCTATCCAAGACTTTCCTTAAAATTAAAAAAAAAACTGTTATTGTTATTATCGTATATTAGAATACATTAATATGGCTAATCTTAACTAAAATATCATGTATGACGTAACGAAAAGATACACCTATGACGTACCGAAAAGATACATGTATGACGTAAACAAAGATACCTGCATGACGAAAAAAAAATGTCAAAATATCATGGCGTGTAGGCAACTAATGTCTTACCACGCTTGAATGAACAAACCAGGTACGCAACCAGCACAGTGACCTTTGTTTAGACACGGACAACCATCTCTACCAGTATGACGCACCACTGGCGATCAAAGCTTGTGATAAACCCATCTACATTCAGGTAAGGATAAGTTGAGGACAGGCGCTCTACACCATGGCCACTAGGTGTTGAATGATCAAACAGCTGGAACACATGATCCTGAATAATATTTTGTATCGGGGGTATTGATCAGCATCTACATTACTAACATTAACACACCAGCTTAATTGGATTCGGTTTTTTGTGTTGAAAGTGTTCGATTTCGATCGGTGTTAAAATTAATGAGTTATTGTAATGTAGTGTTAAAGTCAAGGTGATTCATATCAGATCCAATTTTTTTACAATGATATGACACAGTTACGTATTTGTATGTGAGGATCGATTATATGAAAAATTATATGTTTATATGTGACAATATAAGAACCAATTTTTGACAATTTAGAGCCCATTATAAGAAAAAGTAAGAGGGTACAAAAATACATTCATCGCACATTTTTCTTATCAACTAGTTGTGGAACAGAGGTGCGCACCCTCTATCGTACTCGGTGTTAGAAACTTATTTCACTCAGCCAGAGTTTCTTCCAGGCATCTCTTCGGGGGGGGGGGGGGGGGCTTTGCCCCCCCCGAAATTTTTTTACCGCCCCCCCCGAACGAAATGAAATTTATATAATTTATATAGAAAATATATACTATTAACAGTGTCCGCCCCCCCCCCCCCCGAAGAAAGTTTACCGCCCCCCCCCCCCCCCCCCGAAAATTTCAAGTGCCCTCACGGAGAAAAAAAGTCTGGAAGAAACACTGCACTCAGCTCATTATGAATGAGATTTCACTTAAACGTATTCCAAAATCAACTGGCGGCTTACAGATATTTTTGCTCGGAGAAAAAAAAAACGAAACAAATTGATAGAAAATAGAATGTATATTTTGTGATACAATAGAAAAAAAACTCAATTACTTCTGTTCATCCAGGGCTTCACGTTGAAAACCAACGGCCTGCTGATGGCCACGCTCCAGTGTGTCGTCAGTCACGACCCTAAAGAAAGGGCAAAGGTCAACCTGGGAGAGTGCTCACTTCAACACGACACCTGGTCCTACACACAGGTAAGTTGGTAATGCAGTCAGTGTTAGAACCAACAGGTGAGTTGATACTACATTCAGTGTTAGAACCAACAGGTGAGTTGATACTACATTCAGTGTTACAACCAACAGGTGAGTTGATACTACATTCAGTGTTACAACCAACAGGTGAGTTGATACTACATTCAGTGTTAGAACCAACAGGTGAGTTGATACTACATTCAGTGTTACAACCAACAGGTGAGTTGATACTACATTCAGTGTTACAACCAACAGGTGAGTTGATACTACATTCAGTGTTACAACCAACAGGTGAGTTGATACTACATTCAGTGTTAGAACCAACAGGTGAGTTGATACTACATTCAGTGTTACAACCAACAGGTGAGTTGATACTACATTCAGTGTTACAACCAACAGGTGAGTTGATACTACATTCAGTGTTACAACCAACAGGTGAGTTGATACTACATTCAGTGTTACAACCAACAGGTGAGTTGATACTACATTCAGTGTTACAACCAACAGGTGAGTTGATACTACATTCAGTGTTACAACCAACAGGTGAGTTGATACTACATTCAGTGTTACAACCAACAGGTGAGTTGATACTACATTCAGTGTTACAACCAACAGGTGAGTTGATACTACATTCAGTGTTAGAACCAACAGGTGAGTTGATACTACATTCAGTGTTAGAACCAACAGGTGAGTTGATACTACATTCAGTGTTAGAACCAACAGGTGAGTTGATACTACATTCAGTGTTAGAACCAACAGGTGAGTTGATACTACATTCAGTGTGAGACCCCACTGGTAAGTTGATGCTACTCACCTATTCACCTTCACTTTTAAACCAAAGTATTTTTTCCATATTATTTTCTCCGGGGGGGGGGGATTTGCGGACACTGGTTAGACCAGTGGATATTAACTCGCGAATAATAAAAATAAGTCGGAAAGCTGTGTCGAATTAATCTTTTTTTTATAGTAAAAAAAATTGTTATCGCATCTAGATCAACGATTTATCTTGAGACCTGTCATACTTATAGGATTAGGTTTATGTAAAAACTGCACGTAAAAACCTCCAAAATAATAAAAATAAATCCGGCTTTGATCCGCGGTACTTACCATTTTTTACAGCTGCTATTGATTTCAATACGCCACATATCCCTCCTCACGTTGAACTAAGAAATGTAATGGATGAAATGGTTCGGTTTCAATTTCATCTTGATAATTCTACGCTTCGTGACTGGGCCATAAAAAAAATACTCCAAAAACTCCATGCAATAAATGGGAATGTTATTGCCTAAATACAACGCATTATTGGTTAATAAGGTAACGAAGAATGTCTTTGATAAAATGTAATGGATGCAATGGTTCGGTTTCACAAATAATGTCAAATTCACCTTGATAATTCTACGCTTCGACTGGGCCACAGAATACTCCAAAAACTCCATATAATAAATGGGAATGTTATTGTTTAAATACAACACATTAGCGGTTAATAAGGTAACAAAGAATGTCTTTGATAAAATGCCGATTGAAGGTTTGATAATCCTAATGGCCAGAGTTTCTTTTTTTTCCAAGCATTACTTTGTCCCCCCCCCCCCTTTATATACCCCCTACTCCCGAAGTACGAACATCCCCCCCCCCCATGTCGAAATATAATTTATATGGAAAATATATAATTTAACTGGTATCCGCGCCCTTGCCACCTAAAAATTAAATCCGTCCCGTCCCCCCTCCCGAGATTTAAAAGTCCCTAAAGAAAAATGTCTGAATTAAATACTGCCAATAGCCTACAATGTGCCACATGAAATACCAAGTTTATCTAAGTTTGAACTCAACTAATTCTTTCAAGTAGAACAGCAATCTATTAAATCCACCATGATATACTGTAGACAAGTCATAAGTCAACTGGAGTGATCTTTATAATCTAGACAAGTCATAAGTCAACTGGAGTGATTTCTATAATCTCCAGGAGAAACAACTGGTGCACACCAAGTCATCTCTCTGTATGGAGCACCGACCTGATGGAGTGATTTTAAATCTATGTACCAAGGAACGGGCCTCACAGAAATGGATATTTCAACAGTACAGTCTAGGATAACATTCGTGAAATGTAGTTATTTTGTTGGTGAGGTTCTGGGTGCTTTTGAATGTTGGTATAGTTTAGAATAACAACTTTTCAAAATTTTGAATGTTGGGTTGGTGATGTCTAAGAGATTTGTGAATGTAAGGAATTTTATTGGCGTGGTTTGGGTGGGATATTTGTGTAAGTTGGATTTTGGATATTTTATTGGAAAAGATTGGGATATTTGTGTAAGTTGGATTTTGGATATTTTATTGGAAAAGATTGGGATATTTGTGTAAGTTGGATGTTTGATATTTTATTAGCACGGTTTGGGATATTTGTGTAAGTTGGATTTTGGATATTTTAATGGGAAAGTTTGAGATATTTGTGTAAGTTGGATGTTTGATATTTTATTGGCACGGTTTAGGACACTTGTGAAAGCTGAATGTTATTTTATTGGCACGGATTGGGATGTTTGTGTAAGTTGGATTTTAGATGTTTAACTGTTGTGGACAAAAATATTTGTGAATGTTGACATTGATATGATATTTGTGACATTTATCGTTACAAATGATAATAATATTGTTGAATTTTGAAGTATGATTTTTTTGTTTGAATAATTTATTCTTATCAGAAGAATATTCTTGTAATAGATCTAATAATTTAAATAAAACTTTTATGTAAACTATTTATGAAATAAATCACGATATAAGCGAATGTAATTATTATTTTTATTTTTTCAAATTGTTTTCGTATTTACAAATAATTATTCCAGAAACATTTACAACGGGTCAAAAGATGATTTTTTTGTGGGATTATAAACGATAAGCAAACAACGTTTACTTTAAAATATAAAGAAACTTTCTATTGAATGTTTCTATCACTCAGCAGCCCGGGTCATATTGACCTCTCGTACGTCAGAGCTGACCTATCACCCAGTAGCCTGGGTCACAGAGACCTCTAGCACGTCAGCTGACACCTATCACCCAGTAGCCTGGGTCACAGAGACCTCTCGCACGTTAGAGCTGACCTATCACCCAGTCAGAGCTGACCTATCACCCAGTAGCCTAGGTCACAGAGACCTCTTGCACGTCAGAGCTGACCTATCACCCAGTAGCCTAGGTCACAGAGACCTCTAGCACGTCAGAGCTGACCTATCAGCCAGCAGCCTAGGTCACAGAGACCTCTAGCACGTCAGAGCTGACCTATCACCCAGTAGCCTAGGTCACAGAGACCTCTATCACGTCAGAGCTGACCTATCACCCAGTAGCCTAGGTCACAGAGACCTCTAGCACGTCAGAGCTGACCTATCACCCAGCAGCCTAGGTCACAGAGACCTCTAGCACGTCAGAGCTGACCTATCACCCAGTAGCCTAGGTCACAGAGACCTCTAGCACGTCAGAGCTGACCTATCACCCAGTAGCCTAGGTCACAGAGACCTCTAGCACGTCAGAGCTGACCTATCACCCAGTAGCCTAGGTCACAGAGACCTCTATCACGTCAGAGCTGACCTATCACCCAGTAGCCTAGGTCACAGAGACCTCTAGCACGTCAGAGCTGACCTATCAGCCAGCAGCCTAGGTCACAGAGACCTCTATCACGTCAGAGCTGACCTATCAGCCAGCAGCCTAGGTCACAGAGACCTCTCGCACGTTAGAGCTGACCTATCACCCAGTCAGAGCTGACCTATCACCCAGTAGCCTAGGTCACAGAGACCTCTCGTACGTCAGAGCTGACCTATCACCCAGTCAGAGCTGACCTATCACCCAGTAGCCTGGGTCACAGAGACCTCGCACGTGAGGGCCAACACACAGACTTGCACACAATTCTCAATGCCATACCTCTGCCAGTTCTTATCTCCCCGCTGATAACGACATGCGGAAGGCTCGGCATGACGCCAGTAAACACATTATGCCGCCTGATTGAAGGTAAGTAGCGCAGGTTTAATTAAACTAATAATTGTTTTACCTACACGCATGCTTTAATGTTCATATAGATTTTGGTATCTTATACATTAATATATAAATATATACACTGGGTACACACACATACACACACACACACACTATATATATATATATATATATATATATATATATATATATATATATATATATATATATATATATATATATATATTATATATATATATATATATATATATATATATATATATATATATATATATATATATATATATATATAGACTCCCCTCAACCCACCTTGTTCTAATGCTAGGGAGAGTAAAGGTAGTTGGGTAAACTGCTGATCATTCTATCCCTTCATATGCAGAGGTCATAGACACAGAAAAACTCTACTTCCTCTGCCGATCGACCGCCAGCTTAGAAAAAGTAAATTTACTTTTCAGACCTTCAAATATAAGCTGATTATAAACATGATAAGCTCAAATCTAAGCTGACTCTAAGCATCAAAACGTCAAGATTAAGTCTAGAGTTATGTCGCCAAACCAGTCAGCTAAAACTGGAACTAATAGTAGTCCACTGACAAAACAGAAATTAATAAGCTTTTTTCACCTGGTAAATTTCGAAAGAATTCAGGTAACATTTACTTGCAACAAGAGAGGCTGCTATGTCGTTTTTTTTTTAGATATGATCTAGAATTCAAAGCGCCTTGAATATTTTTAGCTGGAGGAGTTTCCAGCCTAAGTATACACTGAGTCTGTAGAAAAGATATTGTCCGAGTCTATGAGGGCTCTATGATATAATACTACACAGATACCTGTACAACATTTAAACATAGTTTCCATAGCAAAATGATCCACCCAATGGATGTCGTACATATAAAAACAAAAAACAACAACAATCGGGTTATTTGGTGGTTTATTATTTCGATGTATTATGTTTTTTTTAAATGCACCTATTTGTTGTTTTTTTTTTTGGTCTAAAGAAAAGATAAGCAATAGTGTAAAAGTTATTATAAAAAATAATAATTTTAAAGACTGCCTTTGTTGTTCACATTGATCTTGTAGTTCGATGATCTCGCTTCTGGATTAGTTATTTAATAATTTGTTAATTTGTTAACCTTGTATGCCTTATTAAACCAAACAGGCAACAAATAGAGTCCATCTATTTTTTTTAAAACCCAAGCACAATCTAGTTACTGTATGGTCAGCACTATAGTACGTTAATTTCTATTAATGGACTCCCAGGAAACATGCATAAAATCGAATTAATTGTATCACAAATTTAAATCAAATAACAATTTATAATATCTATTTTAAAATCTTTATATTATAGTTAACCCCGCTCTGTGGTCAAAGCCACGCTGTGGTCAACCCCCCTATGGTCAAACCCCCTATGGTCAAAGCTCCTCTATGGTCAAAGCTCCGCTGTGGTCAAACCCCCTATGGTCAAAGCCCCTCTGTGATCAAAGCCCCGCTGTGGTCAAACCCCCTATGGTCAAACCCCCTATGGTCAAACCCCTATGGTCAAAGCCCCGCTGTGGTCAAAACCCCTATGGTCAAACCTCCTATGGTCAAAGCACCTGTGGTCAAAGCACCTGTGGTCAAAGTACCTGTGGTCAAAGCACCTAGGACCATTCCTAGTGCACGTCCTGGTTAGTAAAACGCGTAAGTAATGTTTACAGTTGAATGTTTTCTACTCTATAGATAACGTACTAGCAAGTGACACTTCAACAATAAGACATGATTGATGTGAAATAGATCTGGTGACACGAGTTTTGTTCTAGTGCACTGTGTACGAACACAGATTCAATGCTAGTTCATATGTTAATTCATAATTTACACGTTGAGTACTATTTTTTAAATACATTTTGTATATGTTTTAAATAAACAACTACTCAATTACTATAATTTGTGTAATGATTGGTAGTGTTTAACCATTCATTTTTCTATGTGGAATACTAATTTGTCTGTCATATTGAAAACTTAAATATGTCCATAAATGCCATGATTTATTCAAAATCTCGATTCACTTGTCAACAGAACGATATTTTTTCCTACCCCAGTGTTGCATCTGCCATGTGGGAATATATATTAGACATGTAGATAACAACCAAGAATTCTAAAGCGAATATGACAGACAAATTAGTATTCCACACAGCAAAGTCTAGTTTTTCAGCAGAACAACGATAGTGAGTGACGAAATTTCACCATGAACATCTTTAAAACGATGCAAAGAAAAGCAAGAAAAAAATCATCGTGCGTTATCTTCGCGATCGTCTCCATCAACATTATCATCGTGTTTCTGCTGCAGACAAACTCCAGCCTAAGGCGAACATTCGAGAACACTTTTAGGTACCATCTCTCTCTTCATTCGGCTTTAGATGTTCACCAACCGGCAGGTAAATATCGAACTGACCAGCGTACATCTATCAGTGTAGATGAGTTCAGAGCAGGGGGGAAGACAGGGAACCCGCTGATAGACGGGTATGGGAGGAACAACCTGTCGGCCCCAGGGGAGATGGGGTTGGCTGTCAGACCCAGGGAGGACGAGAAAGACGAGGTGGACAAGGTCATGGCGGAATTCCATATCAACACCTTGGTCAGTGACCGGATACCACTCAACAGGATGGTGCCAGACTCACGCTTAAAGGGGTGGGTTGATTTTTAAATGTTTAATTGTCGTGTATGTCGATATTGATAATATTTTATATAACGCAATGTGTTCGCTTATCAAATGTTAGCTGTGAGCGAATACATTGATTGCTTTCCCCTACTTATCCCTTTAACAAAATCGAATTTCATTCAACAAAAACAAATAAAAGTTAATAGATGACATTACAAAATATGTTAAGTTAAAAACGTTTGATAAATAATAAAATTACATGAAATACATCGCAATATATACAGTTTTCATGCTTCATCGAAGAAGTTTAGTAAATCAACGAAACTTAATGCATCAATGGACAGGTGTGAGGACCTAGTTTACCGAACTGAAGACCTTCCTTCTGCCAGTATTATCATTCCCTTCTGTATCAATGGACAGGTGTGAATACCTAGTTTACCGAACTGAAGACCTTCCCTCTGCCAGTATTATCATTCCCTTCTGTATCAATGGACAGGTGTGAGGACCTAGTTTACCGAACTGAAGACCTTCCCTCTGCCAGTATTATCATTCCCTTCTGTATCAATGGACAGGTGTGAAGACCTAGTTTACCGGACTGAAGACCTTCCCTCTGCCAGTATTATCATTCCCTTCTGTATCACTGGACAGGTGTGAAGACCTAGTTTACCGAACTGAAGACCTTCCCTCTGCCAGTGTTATCATTCCCTTCTGTATCAATGAACAGGTGTGAGGACCTAGTTTACCGGACTGATGACCTTCCCTCTGCCAGTGTTATCATTCCCTTCTGTATCAATGGACAGGTGTGAGGACCTAGTTTACCGGACTGAAGACCTTCCCTCTGCCAGTATTATCATTCCCTTCTGTATCAATGGACAGGTGTGAAGACCTAGTTTACCGGACTGAAGACCTTCCCTCTGCCAGTGTTATCATTCCCTTCTGTATCAATGGACAGGTGTGAGGACCTAGTTTACCGGACTGAAGACCTTCCCTCTGCCAGTATTATCATTCCCTTCTGTATCAATGGACAGGTGTGAAGACCTAGTTTACCGGACTGAAGACCTTCCCTCTGCCAGTGTTATCATTCCCTTCTATGACGAGTGGCCCTCGGTCTTGATCAGGACCATCTACAGCGTCATTAACCGGAGTCCTAGACGCAATCTTCAGGAGATCCTACTCGTGGATGACGCCAGCACGTTGAGTGAGTAGTCGCTTCTTGTGGAGATCGTAAACACTACATAGCACGACATAGCACTACACATATGTTCAAAGCACTACATAGCACGACATAGCAGATGTTCATAGCACTACATAGTACTACATAGTACTATATAGTACTATATAGTACTATATAGCACTACATAGCACTACATAGCGTTACATAGAACTACATAGCACTACAAAGCATTTCATAGTACTACATAGCTTGATAGCTGCTGCACAATTTATGTCTAAGGTCAAAGATTGACCGTTCTCTGTAACTATTTCACGCGTTCTGTCTACGTTTGTGTCAACAGAATTATGTCTGTTGCGCCTCACTTAACCTAAGCACCAACTCAAACCTACAGCACTGCCATGAGCTATTTCCACCAGCAATTACATAACCATTCTTTTAACGACGTGTTGATATATATTGCACTGCACACGACTCCTTACATACCACAACTTAACGGTCAACAGTTCCAACTCTATTCGGGTATCTGTATCAGGCTGAGATCTAACCAATAACCCCCACAAATCATATGCCGTCTGCACACTATCATTACAGCCGGCTTAATGTTATTGTTTACTAAGCCATTAGTATCCGTTTCAAGACTTAAGGATTTAGTTACTGTATGAGTAATGCAACACTCAGCTTAGTAAAACAATGATACGTTTGTAATGGACACAAATAAGAATACTATCGAAATTATTCGAAAAGCTTATTGAGTATTTAAAAAAATTATATATAATTTTTTTAAAATAAATATAGTTATGAAAATCTGTTTGATTTTTGTTTAACAATACCTAAGACTGGGTATATTTCATTTTAAGTATTTTTGTATCTAATCAAAATATATTTTAAAAATCCAAAAATAACTTGTTTGTTTAAATTTTCGACAAAGTTTTGAAAACAAATTACTGTGAAGTGATGTTTTCAGAATATCGATTGCTAGTTACTGTACAGCCAACCACTTGTTGTCTTACGAATGTGAAACAACAATCTATAATTTAGGTTTTATGAAAATAAATAGAAATGTAACCTTAAACTAAAATGTTTTGGTGTGGGGTTTATTTATTTTCCAGAGGAATTGAAAGCACCGTTAGATCATTACATTCTTCGGGAATTCCCGCACGGTCTGGTGCGCATCAAACGTCTGCAGCAGCGCCGTGGGTTGACTCAAGCGAGGCTAGTCGGTTCAAGGGAGGCGATCGGGGATGTTTTGATCTTCTTTGATAGTCATATGGAGGTCAACATAGACTGGTGAGATGTGGGGTTGTCAGACATACGGATGTGGGGTTGTTAGACATATGGATGTAGGGTTGTCAGACATATGGATGTGGGGTTGTCAGACGTATGAATGTGGGGTTGTCAGACATATGGATGTGGGGTTGTCAGACATATGGTGAGACTTCGTTAGGTAGTGGATGTGGGGTTGTCAGACATATGGTGAGACTTAGGTAGTGGATGTGGGGTTGTCAAACATATGGTGAGACTTCGTTAGGTAGTGGATGTGGGGTTGTCAGACATATGGTGAGACTTCGTTAGGTAGTGGATGTGGGGTTGTCAGACATATGGAGGTGGGGTTGTCAGACATGGATGTGGGGTTGTCAGACATATGGTGAGACTCTTAGGTAGTGGATGTGGGGTTGTCAGACATATGGATGTGGGGTTGTCAGACATATGGATGTGGAGTTGTCAGACATATGGATGTGGGGTTGTCAGACATATGGATGTGGGGTTGTCAGACATATGGATGTGGGGTTGTTAGACATATGGATGTGGGGTTGTCAGACATATGGAAAGTGGGGTTGTCAGACATATGGAGGTGGGGTTGTCAGACATATGGATGTGGGGTTGTCAGACATATGGTGAGACAGGTAGGGGATGTGGGGTTGACAGGCATATGAAGGTAAGACTTCGTGAGGCAGTGGATGCTAGGATAAAACCAGTAGACTTCTTTTCACTGTGTTTATTAAAACCTCTGTCGTCAAAATGCCAAAGCAGAAGCGGTGAGCCGTAATAATGTATTGTTAGGTCGAAGGTTAAGGTTGTGACATTCCTTTGGTTTAGGTTAATATGTTTATGAATAATTCGACGATTTTCTCACGATTTTGTTTAAGGCTATGTGATGATATATTAGATTCCTGTTGTGATTTCTTCCTTTATTACAGTTCGTAATTCTTCCTGTTGCAGATATTTTAATTTCTCTCTTTTTCTCGCTAGGCTCCCGCCTCTACTTACAGAGATCTCCCAAGACAGAAGAGTGGTCGCCATGGCAACCTTGGATTACATCCAGTCAGACACCTTCATGTATAAATTCAACGTCAACTACCTCACTAGATACGGCTGGTCGTGGAACCTGCTCTTTTTTGAGACTTTTTTCAGGAGAGATCAGGTTAGCCCGGACGTCCTGGGACACCGCAAGTAAGTTGGTGCGACTCAGCAAGTAGCCGGTAAATCGTTACCATTGTAGTATTTGGTACGACTCAGCAAGTAGCCGGTATTTTGTTAATATTGTAGCATTTGAACAACGGACATCATCTTTTCCAGTGGCGTGACGATGGTGGGAACAGGGTTTGCTATAGACAGAACCTACTTCAAGGAAATTGGGGAATACGACAGCGACATGCAGATATGGGGAGGAGAGAACCTCGAGCTTTCATGGCGGGTATGTGGAGTACAGCAAGTTTATAACATGGCGGGTATGTGGAGTACAGTAGGTTTATATCATGGCGGGTATGTAGACTACATCAGGTTTATAACATGGCGGGTATGTAGACTACGGCAGGTTCATATCATGGCGGGTATGTAGACTACAGCAGGTTTATAACATGGCGGGTATGTAGACTACGGCAGGTTTATATCATGGCGGGTATGTAGACTACAGCAGATTTATATCATGGCGGGTATGTGGACTACAGCAGGTTTATATCATGGCGGGTATGTAGACTACAGCAGGTTTATAACATGGCGGGTATGTAGACTACGGCAGATTTATATCATGGCGGGTATGTGGACTACAGCAGGTTTATATCATGGCGGGTATGTAGACATGTAGACTACAACCTGGGATAGACAGGTTCAACTTTCTTCTTTACCAACAGAACAATTCTTGCATGAGTCATATTTCTTCTTATCTGGAAGAAGCTACCCACTATTCTATTTTCCAAAAAAAGCGTTAAAAAATGATTTCAAATTGACACCTTATTCACCATTTACCCCCAGGTGAAAAATAAAACGTTTCTTTCTAGGTGTGGTTATGTGGGGGTAGGTTACTGCACGCGCCCTGCTCCCGCATAGGTCACGTACCCAGAGTGCAACCCTACTCCTTCCCCGGGGGTAGGCCGTCGGTGTTGTTCCACAACTACAAGAGGGCTGCTAGTGTCTGGATGGGCAACTACACGAGATTTGTCTACAGCATCTTCCCGGAGATGCAGGTATTGACATACACTCTCCTTAAGGTGGTAGAGGTTCGGTTAACTTTAGGGTAGCTAGAACCTGTTTAAAGGTTCGGTTAACTTTAGGGTAGCTAGAACCTGTTTAAAGGTTCGGTTAACTTTAGGGTAGCTAGAACCTGTTTAAAGGTTCGGTTAACTTTAGGGTAGCTAGAACCTGTTTAAAGGTTCGGTTAACTTTAGGGTAGCTAGAACCTGTTTAAAGGTTCGGTTAACTTTAGGGTAGCTAGAATCTGTTTAAAGGTTCGGTTAACTTTAGGGTAGCTAGAACCTGTTTAAAGGTTCGGTTAACTTTAGGGTAGCTAGAACCTGTTTAAAGGTTCGGTTAACTTTAGGGTAGCTAGAACCTGTTTAAAGGTTCGGTTAACTTTAGGGTAGCTAGAATCTGTTTAAAGGTTCGGTTAACTTCAGGCTAGTTAGAACCTGTTTAAAGGTTCGGTTAACTTTAGGGTAGCTAGAACCTGTTTAAAGGTTCGGTTAACTTCAGGCTAGTTAGAATCTGTTTAAAGGTTCGTTTAACTTCAGGCTAGTTAGGATATGTTTACTTTAGTGAAAATAACGACGCTGTTGGTAGTAAAGAATTTTGGTGAAAGTAATTGCGCTTTATTTGGCTTTCAATCACGTGACACTGTTGGCATGTACACGTGACAGCTATTCACTAATCTATTTTTACACTAACAGCGTCAAAACTTATATTTTTAGAGCACTACCTATACACACAACTTCAGAGAAAAAAATTTATTAAATCAAATTGTAAGCTGAAATCCAACCCTCACAAACTAAAAATAAAGTATACTCGTAAGACTATAATCGCAAAACAAACGAAGTCGAATTTAATTTTTTTCCTTCATGCTCCGCTCTTCCATATTACGAGATTATAGGACCAGTATTTTTACAAGCCGCTTCTACTTTCCAAGACTTAAGTAACCATTGTTATCGTCACCCATCATATTTCTACTTTATCCATATTACGAGATTATAAGGCCAGTATTTTTACAAGCCGCTTCTACTTTCCAAAACTTAAGTAACCATTGTTATCATCACCCATCATATTTCTACTTTATCCATATTACGAGATTATAGGACCAGTATTTTTACAAGCCGCTTCTACTTTCCAAGACTTAAGTAACCATTGTTATCATCACCCATCAATTATGTAAATACCAGCTGATCAAAATACTGGGGGGAAAAACAACACATTATATTGTAACATTTTTTAAATGTATTTTGATTATATGTTTCTTATACGAGACATTAGATGTTGGTGACTTAAGTGAGAGACTGGCCCTGAAAACAAAACTTGGATGTAAAGATTTTAGTTGGTATCTTCAGAACATTTGGCCAGAGTTGAATGTCTATGATGAGAACGTTATTGTATGGGGACAGGTATGTTAGATAATAAACAAATTTCCTAATTCATATAATTGTACTGCAGTCTTTAAAATACGGTTAACTATACGTGTTTCGTTGTTTAAAATTTATTAGTATTAGAATGAAGAATTTTTAATTGTTTAGTTTCTGACACGTAAGCATGCATTTAAAATATCAGCTTTTAACTGTATAAAATGTACTATAAATAAATTCTAACACTAATTGATGGAATGTTTTTCAACATTTTTACATCGATAAAACAGGTGTTTTTTTTTACCTGTCAACCAGGTGAAAAATGTGGCTGAATCACTTTGTCTGGACAACAATGGCCATCTCTTTCAGCAACGTCAAGATCTCTTCTTGAACCGCTGCAAAGGATCGATAAACATGCAGGTGGAATGATTGATTGATTAACTCTTTTGTCGGGGTCAGAAAAACATTCATCTAGTCGGCGTAGGACGGAAGGGATCAGATTAATGATCATTACGTTGTTTTGATCTGTCAGAACAGGAGAATCGATTTTGAGGCGAAGCGTATTTTAATATCATTTCAAAACTATACATTTCCGCTGCAGAAAATGTAACACGTTTTAGATCAATTTTAAATCTTTAAAAAAAAATACTAGACCACCGATTATCCTTTGGATAACCATGATTTTAGGTGTCATTCATAAATGACATCACGCTTAATTAACGACTTTTATCTTCCCCCTCGGATTTATTGAAAATTGATAATAGTGTTGGAACCTAATAAAAACAACAAACAGAAATACCCTTTAAGCTATAGCCGACTGAAAGTGTAGCTATATTATAAATCATAATGCGTTAAACTTTTTTACCGGCAACGCAACCTATTTCCATGGTAGCTATGTTTTGAAAATTCAAGCATTTGTTCTAAAGTTGTATAATTAAATGCAACATTATATATACTAGGCATGCTGCCCAGCTTTGCTTAGGCTTTCGAAAACATTGAGTATTTGAATGCTTAATTAATTCGCCCGAGGGTCGGTCTACGACCTCAGGAGTTATGAAGAGGTTCCTCCGTGGACATTTTTTTTCGATTTATAGCTCATATAAGGCGCCGGTCAGTCGAGGTCAGTTTTGACCCCATCATCGTAGACTTTTCGGCCAACCGGCCCCCGTGTTCTGTCGCCCCAAGGCAAGATCCTGCCAAATTTGAAGCGCCTGCGGCGCCGTGAAGTGCCCCATCGGGCACCCGACAACTTTGCTTTATATATTACAGAGATTAGCAAATAGCATAGATAAACAAAGATTTCTATAAAGTAATTAAGGCCCGAAATACTTTAGTATAGAAATGTAATATTTGAATAGATGAATCTAGAATATCTAGATCTAGAATCCAAATAAATAAAATAAATTTTATGAGTTTAGGCCGGAAAAATTGTATTGTATACATTTCATAGTGTACGTAGATCTAAATCAAATTTGAATGAAATAGTTCATTTCTTTTTATTCTAAACACGGCAGATGACGTCATTAGTTAATGTATAAGCAATAGTGACGTCACAGTTTTATGCGTTCTTTTTCACATCTATTAATGCTTTTCCGTTTGCATAAATAATACTGTTTCTCTACATTCGAATACGCCTTTAATTTTTATTTTTCTTCTTTAAATAAAATTGTGGTTATACATTTAAAACATCTAACATATTATTTTCAACAAAAGTCCGTATAAAGTTCTCCATATATCGCTGCCGTTTCTGACGTGATGTCCGGCGAAAATATTTTGCGGACAGAGAGAGAGAGAGAGAGAGAGAGAGAGAGAGAGAGAGAAGTGCGCACATGGGGAATTATATATTAGGATATATATATATATATATATATATATATATATATATATATATATATATATATATATATATATATATATATATATATATATATATATATATATATATATATACATATATATATATAGGCTATATATAGGCTATATATATAGGCTATATATATATATACATATATATATACATATATATTCTTAATTTAATTTAAATCTTTAAATAAATGTGTGCATAATGTATTTCGAAAAAATAAAAAAAAATTTCTTTAGATAAATATGTATTTAAAATTCAACACATAGTGCAGATGCTCTAATAAAGCTGTATCTACAAAAAAAAATATTTACAAACTCTTGAGTGAAATTCTGATAAACAATATTCTTTTGAGGAAATTGTCTTTTGAATACATGGGTTTTAATGATAAGGTTTTTCGATGACAAGGCTTTTGAGGATTTTGTCTTTCGTTGCTATTGCCTTCTTATGGTCTGATGAAATAGTAATGTGAAGGCATATGTGTTTTGAAGATGTAGTATTCTGACACTACGGTCTCTACACAAATCGGTCCTTCAACAGTTTTTTTTCTCATGCCTTATAAGGGATTTTCCCTCACCTCTCATGGACTACTGAGGACTACCCTCCAGTGTGCTGTTGGCCATGAATCGAACATCACGTCATACGTACAGATTGAAGACTGCATCATTGGGTCACGTGATATATGGTCTTACACTCAGGTAAATACAGACACTCAAATTCAGGTCTGAATCAGTCTTGTATATATATATATATATATATATATATATATATATATATATATATATATATATATATATATATATATATATATATATATATATATATATATATATATATATATATATATATATATATATATTTATATATATATATTAGGTTAATTAATTCCATAATTTACTTAAAAACATTCAAAATATAATAGTTCTAGTTAATGAGTGAAAGATTTATGGCCTAAAAATGAGAAAGAAGTGTTTCTTGCTTATAAAATCAAAAGTTGTCAATTATTAATTAATCATTAGGTATTTAGTGTGAGATATTTAAAGAACCTAATACAAAATTATAAATAAATGGAGAATAAAATATGTATCTGGACAAATCAAAAGATAATGTCATTATCTCTCTATTTAACAAGCTCAATGGCTGATTGTATTATCTCTCTCTATTCAACAAGAATCAACGTCTGGTGCACGTGAGGTCTGGACTGTGCCTGGACATCGACCAGAGACGTCCAGTCTTACGTGGTTGTCATAGCAACATCAACACACAGGAGTGGACATTTCAGCCTTATATCTTCACATAATGTCGTCAGTATAGTATATAAACACGTGGACAATTCAACTTTATGTGTTGACATAATGTCGTCAGTATAGTATATAAACAAGTGGACAATTCAATCTTATGTTTTCACATAATGTCGTCAGTATAATATATAGACAACTTTAAGAAAATATAGCAGTGGACATTTCAACCTTGTGTGTTCATATAATGTCGTCAGTATAGTATATAAACAAGTGGACATTTTTACTTTCAGAAAATAGGACAGTGGACATTTCAACCTTATATGTTGACATAATGTCGCCAGTATTGTATATAAACAAGTGGACATTCTAACTTCAAGAAAATACGGGAGTGGACATTTCAACCATATAAATGTGTGTTCACATAATGTTGTCAGTATAGTATATCATCAACAGGTGGACAATCATTCTAGCTTAAAGAAAATATGGTAGTGGTAGGGACATTTCAACCATATAAGTTCACATAATGTCGCCAGTATTGTATAAAACAAGTAGGCATTTTGACTTAAAGAAAATATTGCAGTGGACATTTTAACCTTTTGAATTGATATAATGTAGTCAATATAGGTACAAACTAGTCAATATTTTCAACCTTTGGGCTAAGCTGATGTAATTTCGATATCAACCCACATGAAAACACAAGTCAGCAAAACCTGACCCATTGAATACAACATTTTAGCTTTGCGTGTTAAGTTTATATCGTCCTCACGATAATATACACACATAGGAAGATATCTTTTAATCATTAATATGTCATTTTAACTGAGGTGTGTACATTCAAACGTTCTGAAAAATATTTTTACGTGAAGACATTCTGCTAAAGTAAAATATGAATAAACAACGAGTATATTGCTTATATTTATTTGACCATGATATATTTTTGTGTCTATTGTGTTATTATATGAGAAACTAATTCATCGTATTTTTATAGACTTGCTACTTGTCCGATATTTTTTGTCCATATCATTTGTCCTAAAATATTTTGTCGTGATATCTGTTGTCCTAAGATCATTTGTCCTGAGATCATTTGTCCTGAGATCATTTGTCCTGAGATCATTTGTCCTGAGATCATTTTCCTCAGATCATTTTCCTGAGATCATTTGTCTTGAGCTGAGATAATTTGTAATGGAACCGAAAAACACAACTACAAGAGTAAAAGAAATCACATGAGACATCATTGTAGTTGAATCTATCGCATGAAGAAACAAGCATCACAAATAGACATCAAATGTGTTCCATATACATGAAACATCATTGTAGTTGAATCTCTCGCATGAAGAAACAAACAAGCATCACAAATAAACATCAAATATGTTCCATATACATGAAACATCATTGTAGTTGAATCTCTCGCATGAAGAAACAAGCAGCACAAATAGACATCAAATGTGTTCCATATACATGAAACATCATTGTAGCTGAATCTCTCGCATGAAGAAACAAGCATCACAAATAGACATCAAATGTGTTCCATATAACCATTTTATAACCCCCAACAGGCCCTGCAGCTTTACACTGACCAAAGTTAGACAACTCTTTTATTATTTTGTTTAGCGTTATTCATTAACGGTTATTGTTCCTGAGTCTAATTGCGCTTGTCATTTTGTTGGCCTGACAACCGTAATAATTTAATAAAGTGGAGCTGCGTTATAAACATTATTCATAGGGTTTACATCTATTACTTGATGATGATTTCGTAAAAAATTTTAAGTCAGTAGAAACTGAACAAAGATTTTGAATTTATGCTTACATTTTCATTATTAAAGGGAAGCAACTCTTAAACTACGGGATATTTTATTCCTGAATATTTTTGGGTTACTCTGTCTTTCGCTGGAATTTAATTCTAATTTTCTTTTCTTGTTATACTAAATTTAAATATTAAATATTACAAATATCAATTGAAATTTGATTTGCTAAATTCCAAAGTTAGCCATACTGGTGCTGGTATTTTTTTTTAGTATTTAAAAATACTTGTAGTGAGTCAGGCTCAATTGTTTCACTCTCCCATATTTAGCATCACCCAGTTTTTGATTAAAGTACCTGAAACTGGTTAAAATCCATGAGATTTTCGAAGATTAGTTTGGACTAACTTATTTTACTTGCTATCTTCTCTCCGCAGAGCAGTGAATCACTATCTAATTTCACATTTCAGGTTTAAAAATAAAGTGGAAATTAGACGACTTATATTATGTTTAAGTAAATTATCTGTAACGAATGAAAGCACATGCCAGAAAGAAGTACTGCTATTGTAAATTTTTATCAGTCCTCACAAGCCGGTGATGAAACATGTGATACTACAGCGAACACGGCAAGGCACTGCTTTAGTTAGTGAACTTACCTATGGGCATATTTCAACATAACAAAATGCATTATTTTTTAAAACTAGATTTTTAAAAATTATTATTTAGTTTTAAAATTAATTTTTTTTTAGAAATACAGCATGTTTTCGATCATAAAAATATGAACTTGTATGAGTTACTTGTCACACTATACCCAATTTAAAAATCTTTGAACTATAATGCAAATATGAGATCATGATACAAATGTTTAAGATTGAGAGTTGGTTTGTTGTAAACTCAAATTGTATTAAGATGGAATCTTGACACATAGTGATTGGCCATACCCAAACTGGGAGTTAGAGATGGGGAAATCGGTAAGTGGCTAAATAGCTTCAATCTAAACATTTACTTAGAGATTAACCAAATAAAACATTGATCGGATAGAATCTGTTACAATACATGAACCCTGGTTAATATTATCCGTTTAGGTTAGGATAGGCCCAGGCAGTGGCGTAGCGAGGTCGGGTGTCACCCGGTGCGGCACTTAATGGTGTCACCCTCCCAGAGGCGTTGCGACCCTTCCCGGGGACAAACTTCCAAGTTTTCGATTTGCATCCCACCCCCCCCCCCCCCTCAAACTTTCGATTTGCACCCCCCCCCCATCAACCTTTCGATTTGCACCCCCCCCCCTCAAGTTTTTCTCTATATATGTTGCTATTTTTTGCCTTGGTGTCACCCCCCTAAATGGTGTCACCCGGTGCGGTCCGCACCCCCGCCCCCCCCCTCGCTACGCCCCTGGGCCCAGGCTAGGTAATTTCACGTTGTTATATATGTGAGAATTTAGGATATAGTGAATTTATAAGTTAAGCTGGCTAAATAAATATTAGTGCTACTCTAAAATGTGCTTTCATTTGATTTATTTTTATGAAATCAAGCCTCTTATCGGGTTTATTGATTGCTAATCGGCATTAAACTTTTGAAGGAAGTTTTAACACTTGAAACATCTGTCCAGCCTACTTAATTTTTTTGCTGACATATTTTGAAAAAATCAATGAGGTTTTAGCATAAATCTGCATCTGAACCTACAAATTGTGTACATTAGTTTTTCACCGGACAGTTCGTTTATTAGAAACAGTTTTGTAGATTTTATATTGCCACGTGCTGAACTGAAGTAGGAGGTTTTGTTTATGTTAGGCTTGTTGTGATTTAAAACATTTAGTTTAGTTTAGCTTTGCTAAAGCGATATTTGTGTTCGGACTATTTGCCTACGTTTTGCTTTGTTTTACAGTCAGTAATTGAAAGTAAAAACTAGATATCCATTAATGGGAAATTCGTTAACGAAGGACTTATACGTGGTGCTGTAATTTAGAAATTTTTAAAGTGATTTACGTTTAAAATGAACTTATA
Organism: Physella acuta; assembly: GCF_028476545.2. Lineage (NCBI taxonomy): Eukaryota > Metazoa > Mollusca > Gastropoda > Physidae > Physella > Physella acuta. Next base: position 1,192,062 of record NW_026732323.1, read on the forward strand.
AAGTAGCAGTTTTGTTAATGTGTTAATTACGAATTTTACTTGAAGCTATAGAATATTTTAATTCGTAATTTGTTAAAGAAAACATGTCAAAAGAATACTTAAAAAGTAGATTTAAGTTTCATAAACAGTAAAGAAAAATCTGTTAAATAAGGGCAAATAAAATATTTATGTTTTGACAATTCTGTTATTTGTATTCAAAGCATATATAAACCGTGGTCGAGACAATGAATTCTGGGATATTAGGTAGAGTCCCGCGGCTGATTGTGTGGTTGTTAGCGGCGTCAGCTGTCGCAGTGATTGTTGTGAACATTTTCCTGTACCGGTATGTGGACTACAGGCTGGTGTTAAACCAGCGAGACAACACACAGGATCTACAGGTTCACACCAACCAATCGATGTTAGGCAGTAGTGACGTTTTGTTACAGAGTAATGAGGATTTGTTACGCAGTAGTCAGGTGATGTTACGAAGTAAGGAGGTGGAGTTACAGAACGGTGAAGTGACAAGAGAACGTGAGCGTTTTCATGCAAGGGAGATCAACGCTTCGGCCAACACCACAATAGAGAACACATGTATAACCAAGATAACTCTAACTGAGTTCTGGGCGGGCAGCAAGACCGGCAACTCTCTCATCGACGAGTACGGGAATAACAACGTGTCGGTGGATGGTGAGATGGGAGGGGAGGTCAAGGTCAAGCCGCAGGAGAAGGCAGAGGTCAAGAGTGCGATGGAGGAATACCATGTCAACACGATAGCCAGTGATAGGATTCCTCTCAACCGTTTAGTTCCAGACTCGCGGCCTGCCGGGTCAGTTGGAGAAAAGTTGTATGCATGTGTTATATATATATATATATATATATATATATATATATATATATATATATATATATATATATATATATATATATAAGCATACATATTTTTATACATGACTATATTTTAAAAGCCTCTTATAATTCAAGCCAAAAAGAGCATTATTTTTTTAAAAATAGATTACGTAGATAACTCATCGCTTAAAAACAACATATAGGCTCTATACAACAAGGCAAATTAATGTGAAAATTGTTTATCGCCAGTTGCCAGAATGTCAAGTACGCCACAGAAAATCTGCCCACTGTGTCTGTCATCATCCCATTCCACAACGAGTGGCCGTCCTTGTTGCTGCGTACTGTATACAGCGTCATCAACCGGTCTCCTAGACACAGCATCAGAGAGATCCTGTTGGTAGATGACGGCAGCACTCTAGGTCTGTAGCACATAGGTCTATAACTCTGTAACACGTAGGTCTATAACATATAGCTCTGTGGCACGTAGGTCTATATAAGTTCTGTAACACGTAGGTCGATAACTTATAGGTCTGTAGCACGTAGGACTATAACATATAGGTTTGTGGTAGGTCTATAACTCTGTAACACGTAGGTCTATAACATATAGGTCTGTAATACGTAGGTCTATGATATATAGGTGTATGACACGTATGTCTAAATGTCTTTAGCACGCAGGTATATAACAAGCAGATCTAAAGTATGTATGTCTATAGCACATAATAAATTAATAAATGTTTAGCATCAATGCCTCCACGACTAGAGTCAGGTACCCATCAGAGCTGAGTGAACTCACTGAGAACCAGGTGTTTTACAACGCTACAACAAGGTTCAAGCCAAATAAAAAATTTAATTGAATAGGAATCAGCTTGAACAAATTTATTTGATTTTTAGATGAACTGAAGGACGAACTGGAACGATACATCTGTCAGCATTTCCCAGCGGGTCTAGTAAAGGTAGTGCGCATGTCTGAACGTGGAGGTCTTATAAAAGCACGCATGCGCGGCTGTAAGGAGTCCAAGGGTGAAGTTCTGGTGTTTTTTGATAGTCACGTGGAAGTTAACATAGGCTGGTACGTTAACATTGAGTGGTCAGTTAACATTGAGTGGCCAGTTTACATTGAGTGGTTAGTTAACGTTGAGTTTGTCAGTTAACATTGAATGGTTAGTTAACATTGAGTGGTCAGTTAATATTGGGTGGTCAGTTAACATTGAGTGGTCAGTTAACATTGAGTGGTCAGTTAATATTGGGTGGTCAGTTAACATTGAGTGGTCAGTTAACATTGAGTGGTCAGTTAACATGGAGTGGTCAGTTAACATTGAGTGGTCAGTTAACATTGAGTGGTCAGTTAACATTGAGTGGTCAGTTAACATTGAGTGGTCAGTTAATATTGAGTGGCCAGTTAACAAAGCGTGGTCAGTTAACAAAGAGTGGTCAGTTAACAAAGCGTGTTCAGTTAACATTGAGTGGTCAGCTAACATTGAGTGGTCAGTTAACAAAGAGTGGTCAGTTAACAAAGCGTGGTCAGTTAACAAAGCGTGGTCAGTTAACAAAGCGTGGTCAGTTAACAAAGCGTGGTCAGTTAACAAAGCGTGGTCAGTTAACAAAGCGTGGTCAGTTAACTTTGAGTGGTCAGTTAACATGACCAACCCACCCATCTCCAGGCTCCAGCCGCTGCTCTCAGAGATAACCAAAGACAGGCGTGTGGTGGCGATGTCCACACTGGACTACATCCACAAGGAGACCTTCAAGTACAGGTACACCAGCGACGTGTACTACGGCTGGGACTGGTCACTGCTGTTTTTTGAGAGGAAGTTCCGGGCTGACCAGACTGCAGGGGACTTAACTCGGCCAGTAAAGTAAAATAGTTTGATGTATTTTTTTCTCCCATTTAATACGTTACTACACGAACTTTGTGAGACAAAGAGATAAAAAAAAATGTACTGATGTTTCAGCGGCGTCACCATGGTCGGGTCGTGTTTTGCTGTAGACAAGCGATACTTTCTGGAGCTGGGTGGGTATGACGACAGGATGTTGGTCTGGGGCGGAGAGAACTTTGAAATGACCTGGAGGGTGAGTTGAGAGGTGGGCTACATTGGTAGGGGATACAAGGGAGAGGTGGGGCTACATTGGTAGGGGATACAAGGGAGAGGTGGGGCTACATTGGTAGGTGATACAAGGGAGAGGTGGGGCTACATTGGTATGGGATACAATACGGGAGAGGTGGGGCTACATTGGTATGGGATACACGGGAGAGGTGGGGCTACATTGGTATGGGATACACGGGAGAGGTTGGGCTACATTGGTAGGGGGTACAATATGGGAGAGGTGGGGCTACATTGGTATGGGATACACGGGAGAGGTGGGGGCTACATTGGTAAAGGATATAATATGGGAGAGGTGGGGCTACATTGGTATGGTATACAAGGGAGAGGTGGGGCTACATTGGAAGGGGATACACGGGAGAGGTGGGGCTACATTGGTAAAGGATACAATATGGGAGAGGTGGGGCTACATTGGTATGGTATACAAGGGAGAGGTGGGGCTACATTGGTATGGGATACAAGGGAGAGGTGGGGCTACATTGGAAGGGGATACAGGATGGGATAGGTGGGGCTACATGGGTATGGGATACAAGGGAGAGGTGGGGCTACATTGGTATGGGATACAAGGGAGAGGTGGGGCTACATTTGTATGGGATACAAGGGAGAGGTGGGGCTACATTGGTATGGGATACACGGGAGAGGTTGGGCTACATTGGTAGGGGGTACAATATGGGAGAGGTGGGGCTACATTGGTATGGGATACACGGGAGAGGTGGGGCTACATTGGTAAAGGATATAATATGGGAGAGGTGGGGCTACATTGGTATGGTATACAAGGGAGAGGTGGGGCTACATTGGAAGGGGATACACGGGAGAGGTGGGGCTACATTGGTAAAGGATACAATATGGGAGAGGTGGGGCTACATTGGTATGGTATACAAGGGAGAGGTGGGGCTACATTGGTAGGTGATACAAGGGAGAGGTGGGGCTACATTGGTAGGGGATACACGGGAGAGGCTGGGCTACATTGGTATGGGATACAAGGGAGAGGTGGGGTTACTTTGGTATGGGATACAAGGGGCGTGTCAATCGGACGTGTACACTTAATGCTAAATTTCCAATCTATAATTCAGGTGTGGATGTGTGGAGGGAGACTCCTGCATGCTCCCTGTTCTAGAGTAGGTCACGTGGCACGAGGACAGCCGTACACGTTCCCAGGTGGAAGAACACAAATAGAACATTACAACTACAAGAGGGCAGCCCTCGTCTGGATGGGCAACTACACCAGGTTTCTATACAGCATTTATCCTGATATGAAGGTAAGATGGGCAACTACACCAGGTTTCTGTACAGCATCTATCCTGATATGAAGGTAAGATGGGCAACTACACCAGGTTTTTCTACAGCATCTATCCTGATATGAAGGTAAGATGGGCAACTACACCAGGTTTCTGTACAGCATCTATCCTGATATGAAGGTAAGATGGGCAACTACACCAGGTTTCTGTACAGCATCTATCCTGATATGAAGGTAAGATGGGCAACTACACCAGGTTTCTGTACAGCATCTATCCTGATATGAAGGTAAGATGGGCAACTACACCAGGTTTCTGTACAGCATCTATCCTAATATGAAGGTAAGATGGGCAACTACACCAGGTTTCTGTACAGCATCTATCCTGATATGAAGGTAAGATGGGCAACTACACCAGGTTTCTGTACAGCATCTATCCTGATATAAAGGTAAGATGGGCAACTACACCAGGTTTCTGTACAGCATCTATCCTGATATGAAGGTAAGATGGGCAACTACACCAGGTTTCTGTACAGCATCTATCCTGATATAAAGGTAAGATGGGCAACTACACCAGGTTTCTGTACAGCATCTATCCTGATATGAAGGTAAGATGGGCAACTACACCAGGTTTCTGTACAGTATCTATCCTGATATAAAGGTAAGATGGGCAACTACACCAGGTTTCTGTACAGCATCTATCATGATATGAAGGTAAGATGGGCAACTACACCAGGTTTCTGTACAGCATCTATCCTGATATGAAGGTAAGATGGGCAACTACACTAGGTTTCTGTACAGCATCTATCCTGATATGAAGGTAAGATGGGCAACTACACCAGGTTTCTGTACAGCATCTATCCTGATATGAAGGTAAGATGGGCAACTACACTAGGTTTCTGTACAGCATCTATCCTGATATGAAGGTAAGATGGGCAACTACACCAGGTTTCTGTACAGCATCTATCCTAATATGAAGGTAAGATGGGCAACTACACCAGGTTTCTGTACAGCATCTATCCTGATATGAAGGTAAGATGGGCAACTACACCAGGTTTCTGTACAGCATCTATCCTGATATAAAGGTAAGATGGGCAACTACACCAGGTTTCTGTACAGCATCTATCCTGATATGAAGGTAAGATGGGCAACTACACCAGGTTTCTGTACAGCATCTATCCTGATATAAAGGTAAGATGGGCAACTACACCAGGTTTCTGTACAGCATCTATCCTGATATGAAGGTAAGATGGGCAACTACACCAGGTTTCTGTACAGTATCTATCCTGATATAAAGGTAAGATGGGCAACTACACCAGGTTTCTGTACAGCATCTATCATGATATGAAGGTAAGATGGGCAACTACACCAGGTTTCTGTACAGCATCTATCCTGATATGAAGGTAAGATGGGCAACTACACTAGGTTTCTGTACAGCATCTATCCTGATATGAAGGTAAGATGGGCAACTACACCAGGTTTCTGTACAGCATCTATCCTGATATGAAGGTAAGATGGGCAACTACACTAGGTTTCTGTACAGCATCTATCCTGATATGAAGGTAAGATGGGCAACTACACCAGGTTTCTGTACAGCATCTATCCTGATATGAAGGTAAGATGGGCAACTACACCAGGTTTCTGTACAGCATCTATCATGATATGAAGGTAAGATGGGCAACTACACCAGGTTTCTGTACAGCATCTATCCTGATATGAAGGTAAGATGGGCAACTACACCAGGTTTCTGTACAGCATCTATCATGATATGAAGGTAAGATGGGCAACTACACCAGGTTTCTGTACAGCATCTATCCTGATATGAAGGTAAGATGGGCAACTACACCAGGTTTCTGTACAGCATCTATCCTGATATGAAGGTAAGATGGGCAACTACACCAGGTTTCTGTACAGCATCTATCCTGATATGAGGGTATTTGGTTTTAAATATTATAACGAGAATTAGGCATGCATTTAAACATCATGTTGACCAGCTTCCAATATTTATTGAGTGGTTATGTTTAGAAATTGACCTTTTTTCCTCGCATTCCATAATTGTAATGAAGTATTTTCTTGATCTTTTATTCCATGTATTGTTTTAATTAGACATTAGATGTTGGTGACGTAAGTGAGAGACTGGCCCTGAAAACAAAACTTGGATGTAAAGATTTTAGTTGGTATCTTCAGAACATTTGGCCAGAGTTGAATGTCTATGATGAGAACGCTACACTATGGGGACAGGTTGGAAACCTTTTCTTGTAGACACACACACAAATAGTATATATATATATATATATATATATATATATATATATATATATATATATATATATATATATATATATATATATATATGTATATATATATATATATATATATATATATATATATATATATATATATATATATATATATATATATATATATATATATATGATGTAACAATCAGTTGAAGAACGAGGGTAACTCACTGTGTCTAGACAATAGAGGATTAATGATGGCGAAAAACCTGCCGATTTACCTGAACCCGTGTTCCAAAGATTTCCTCAAGCAGGTAAATCAAAGCTCTTCACATTATCTAGCCCTTCCTTGTAAATCTGTACTCCTATAAATCTCCTCTTCACATTCTCTAGCCCTTCCTTGTAAATCTGTGCTCCTATAAATCTCCTCTTCACATTCTCTAGCCCTTCCTTGTAAATCTGTGTTCCTTCAAATCTCTTCTTCACATTATCTAGCCCTTCCTTGTAAATCTGTGTTCGTTCAAATCTCTTCTTCACATTATCTAGCCCTTCCTTGTAAATCTGTGTTCGTTCGAATCTCTTCTTCACATTTTCTAGCCCTTCCTTATAAATCTGTGTTCCTTCAAATCTCTTCTTCACATTCTTTAGCCCTTCCTTGTAAATCTGTGTTCCTTCAAATCTCTTCTTCACATTATCTAGCCCTTCCTGGTAAATCTGTGTTCCTTCAAATATCTTCTTCACATTCTCTAGCCCTTCCTTGTAAATCTGTGTTCCTTCAAATCTCTTCTTCACATTATCTAGCCCTTCCTTGTAAATCTGTGTTCGTTCAAATCTCTTCACATTCTCTAGCCCTTACTTGTAAATCTGTGTTCCTTCAAATCTCTTCTTCACATTATCTAGCCCTTCCTTGTAAATCTGTGTTCCTTCAAATCTCTTCTTCACATTCTCTAGCCCTTCCTTGTAAATCTGTGCTCCTTCAAATCTCTTCTTCACATTCTCCAGCCCTTCCTTGTAAATCTGTGCTCCTACAAATATTTTCTTCACATTCTCTAGCCCTTCCTTGTAAATCTGTGTTCTTTCAAATCTCTTCTTCACATTCTCTAGCCCTTCCTTGTAAATCTGTGTTCGTTCAAGTCTCTTCTTCACATTATCTAGCCCTTCCTTGTAAATATGTGTCCCTTCAAATATCTTCTTCACATTCTCTAGACCTTCCTTGTAAATCTGTGCTCCTTCAAATCTCTTCTTCACATTTTCTATCCCTTCCTTGTAAATCTGTGTTCCTTCAAATCTCTTCTTCACATTCTCTAGCCCTTCCTTATAAATATGTGTCCCTTCAAATCTTTTTCACATTCTCTAGCCATTCCTTGTAAATCTGTGTTCTTTCAAATCTCTTCTTCACATTCTCTAGCCCTTCTCTCTCAGCGTCACGTGATCCTAATACCATAAGTAAACATAGAAGTAAAATCTCCACCCACATTCAACCGTAATCAGATCGATATTTGCCATTGTTAGGGGTTTACCCTGACAAACAACGGCCGTCTCAAGACAACTTTGCAGTGTATTGTAGTGGAGGAGGGAGACTTGACGACTGACAGCTGTGCGTACGGTTACCAGGATTACTGGGCTTATAATACGGTAATTTGTTTGTTTACAAATATGTAAAGCAGTGGTAGGTAAAAAGTACGAAAAAACATATTTGAAATCGAAGGAGTTAAATAGTTAATTCATTACATGCTAGCTACAAAAATCCCGAGTTAAAGTCCTACGCAATCAATGCTCATTAGCTGGGGAAGTAACCCATCCAGGAGAAAAAAATTCAAATTAAAAAAAAAACTGCCGCTATGCAGATTGTTCTTGGGTAGACAATGACTATGGAAGCGAATCCAAAAAGAAAAGCAGGCTGAAATCGGAGTCAATGGGTCATCGATGGGGCCATTCATAAATGACGTCACGCTTTTTTGGACGGTTTTTACCTCCCCCCCGGTCCCCTCCGTCATACTTCATCACCCCCCCCCCCCCCCCACCCTCCCTGAAATGATGTCACAACTCAGCCTACAACTCCCTCAAAATTCCATTTGAATATTTCGTAAAACATCGATATTTTTCCGAATTTTTTGTCTGAACTCTGTATTTTTATCAATTTCTAATACGATGTATTAAAACAGTTTTCTAAAACGCGAAATAACGGCAAAAATATATTTTCTAACATTTTTTTTAAAATAAAAAAACGTGTGAAGTCACACCATCTAAACCCCCCCCCCCCCCCCCCATACCCCTCATCACACCGACACAAAATTACGGACCCCCCCCCCCACTCCCCACTTGGAGTGTGGCGTCATTTATGGACTACCCCTATGGTACATTAACGTTTACACGTTATAGGCCTAGTTAATCTTTGGAGAAATCCCGAAAACCCTCTCCAATATTACAATTCGTAACGCAGAAGAATTAATAACAGTGATTGTCTCTATAAAAACTAGGAATTGAAATTTGATTGACAATTTTATTTTCCTATTTAGTTCCTCTGTTATGTGTTTAGCTTCTGACCAATGGTGATAGACCCTGTAGGTTATAACTCTTTGGCGAGTGAAGAGTAGGAAGGGGGAAAGACTCTACATTCACTGCACACCTCTTGGGAGACTACTTAACATTGTGATTTCCGTCAACAGTAGCTACTCATTAACGTTATAATTTCGTTAACTAATAGTATCAATATTATTCTTAGTTCACTTTTATATTATTCCTAACCCCTGTTGATAATAACTCAGTGTTTCTTGCCGAATTTTTTTCCCGGGGGGGGGGGGGGTCTACATTTTCGGGGGGGGGGGGGGGCGGATACTGGTAAAAGTATATATTTTCTATATGAATCCCATTTCGTTCGGGGGGGGGGGGGCGGTAGACTTTCTTCGGGTGGGGGAGGGGGGGGGGGCGGTAGACTTTCTTCGGGTGGGGGAGGGGGGGGGGGTCCGCCCCGCCGAAGAGATGCCTGGAAGAAACTCTGCCTGCACTCAGTTATACTATTAATAACTATAGTGGTATTCAATGTTGTGTTCCCAGGAGAGACAACTGGTGCATGTCAAATCTCAGCGTTGTATGGAGGTCCAACACAATCGACCAGAGTTATCTCCCTGCAATAGCACAAGTCTAACACAAAAATGGAGTTTCCTGCCCTTCAATCTCAACTAGTTATCAGGCAGCCAATCAAAAGAAGTAGCTGGACACACGCAAAGTCGTGTACATTAAATATGACTGATAGTGGTTTATATTGATTACCATAACGTATTCGACTATCAAGTATTGACAAGTAAAGGCGTATAATTTATATGAATTACAGTGACATAGTCAATTACCAAATATGTCTGATAGTGGTTTACAGTGATTACCCTGACGTATTCGAGTATCAAGTATCGACAGGTAAATGCGTAAATGAATTACAGTGACATAGTCGAGTAACACATATGATTGATAGTGGTTTACAGTGATTACCCGTGACGTATTGGAGTATTAAGTATCGACAAGTAAAGGCGTATATGAATTACAGTGACATAGTCGATTACCAAATATGTCTGATATTGGTTTACAGTGATTACCCTGACGTATTTGAGTATTAAGTATCGACAGGTAAAGGCGTATATTGACTACAGTGAAATAGTCGATTAACAAATATGACTAATAGTGGTTTACAGTGGCATAGTCGATTACCAAATATGTCTGATAGTGGTTTACAGTGATTACCTTGACGTATTCGAGTATCAAGGATCGACATATAAAGGCGTATATTGATGACAGTGACATAGTCGAGTAGCAACTACGACTGAAACCTCACTGCTAACAGTACATCTAGCTATAAACGTACTATGACGTTCAGACTTAATCCAAAACGTATCAATAACAGAAACTCGTCATACAGATTAGCTGGAGTTGTAAACGTAAGAGTTGAATATGTTATACACAAAATGTAGTAAGGAGACTTAAATGCTACATGTCAAGTCCTTATATTTGATTAGCCAATTAATATGGTCAACTCGTTTAGTTAGTCAATCAATTATAAACTTTTTTGCGTCGGTCAGTCTAATACATTCTACTGTAAGGATTTAATGTTAAATGTTTACTATATATATATATATATATTATATATATATATATATATATATATATATATATATATATATATATATATATATATATATACATATATATATATACATATATACATATATGTATACATATATACTTATATATATAATTTGATCTGTATAAATTTATAAATTAAGTGCATTATTGATTTACTATTTTGTATAAATGTGGCGTTTAAACTCGATGGACTTTTTAAATGTATGCGTAGTAAGTAAAAAGAGAGTTTATAGTCAAATTTAATCATATTTTTAAAAATATTAATATCTATATGTATAATTTTCTTTATGGGGACCATAGAAGACACCACGCAGTTTAGCCACCACCCTCATCCCCACCTGTCAGGTGAGCCGTGGTTCACCCCGAATGTTTACAATAGTAGAGCCGGTTTGGTTCGAATAAGTAACGGATATATTAGGGGCAGATAATTTAGTCTCTAAACTATTTGAAACTAAGGGGAGATAACAAGTTCTGATTGATATTTTCATTTTCGTCTGTAAATGGCTGCTTTCACTGGGCGGGAGGGGGTGGGGGGGGTGGAGGAGTGGGGGAGGCAGGGCGGTGGGGTAGTGTCTAATTCAGAAATTATAAATTGTTGATAAGTAGAACATAAAACTACACGATAGCGGCGTATGTTAGGCCGCGTGTCAGCTCGTAATGTATATTCTTTCATTTTTTCTGATAATGGATATTCATGATGAGAACGACATGGAAACTACCAGAATTAGTGCAGTGAAATATTTTTACTCAATTATACTTTGACAAATTAAATATTAACAATCCGTGTTACTGATTTACTTTATCTTCTTTTTTATTTATAAGTTAATCCTCTTAATAGTTTAGCAGAGTATTAGGGTAGGAACACATACTAGGTTTAAGTCAAAGATCGATTCGAACATTAAAACTTTTAAAATGTTGAAACGTGATCAGTCTTCTCCTTGACGGCTTAGCACCGTGGGTTACGTCCCTTTTTATTATAATCAATGATCAGATCACGGCACGCCAACCAGTGCACTGTGGGATATGAGTGTGAGCAGTTTGAAAAGGTGAATCTAGTACTGCGACTGACAACATACGTACAGACGTGTATCACACAGAGAAGACCCAGTGTTGCTCATATAAACTTGTTTAGTCCATACTAAACATTTTAACTTAACAAAATGGAGACATGCGAAAGGGTTTATTAAAAAATCGATGAAGGGGAGAGGGCACAAGTCAGTTTATCCACCCAATATTGCAATTTTTAAAAATGGTTTTTGTAAAATGAATATTTTTAAATATTTTCATTTTTTTAAACACATCTAACATCGATCAGGATATGAAAAGATGGTTATTAGTATAGTAAATAGGAATATATTTCCTGACTAAGGGAAAATACTGATGAAATAGTTTCGACAAAATCATTTTAGTTTAGACCAGCTGGAAAAATTGGGGGAAAGAAACCACAACCGGTAATTTCGCTACACCCAAAAGAAATAAAAAGAATAATTAAAAACAAACAAACGCAAATGTGGTCTGTCACACACCCTCACTACACTAAAGACGACGGCTATTACAATTTAACACGAAAACAACAATACATAAGCTTTCGACTCAGAACAGGCCACAACAGACTAAATCAACACATGCACAAAAAACTGAAGGTTGGGTGTAGCGAAATGTGCCCTTGTGGCAAGGCCCCGGAAAACACGGAGCACGTACTCCAGGATTGTACTCTGTATAGCCAGGCAAGAGGCAGACACTGGCCCCAGCCCACCCCACTCAGGGAAAAATTATATGGGGCACCTGACAAACTGGAAACCACAGTCCGGTTTGTCCACGAAGTTGGACTTGTTGTCTGAATCCTCCACCATATTCAAAAATTAAGAACGAAGAAGAAGAAAAGAAGAAGAAGAATTTTAGTTTAATTATATCCCTTTAAAGAAATAAAATACAAAAATGTTAGGTGTATAGTTAACAGGGGTCGGCAACCTGCGGCTCGCGAGCCGCATGCGGCTCTTTTGATGTCCAGTTATGGCTCTTCAGCTCCATTCACAAATATTGATAATTATTTCATTTTATTTTCAAAGCTCATAAAAATATTAGTCTGCAACACTCGGTAATAAACGATATAAAAATTAATATAAACAATAAAATATCACTATTCTATAAGAATACTTAGCCACTCCTCATCTTAATGTACTTTCTATTATATTGTCCATTCCGAATTAAAACATTCAACTTCATAACATATATCACAAAGAAAATAAACCAGCTAAGTGTAAAACTGAAAGAAAAGAAAACCCTATCCCATGTCTTGTTTGAAGAAGTGGTTTGTGTCGAAAAAAAAATACTTTTTTTGTTGAAGATACGGTGAGCGGTAAATTGCTTGATTAAGAAAAATCAGGAAAAAGATCATCCTTATGGAACCAATACTACTCTTAACATAAATCACTTCAGCTTTAATATAAACAAACTGAATGATGGTTTGAGCAATTCAAGACAAATGCAATTACTCTGAAGTACATAGTAGATCCTCTCAACACAAATTAAAATGAGATTATTTCATATATAAGTTATTTATTTTAAATTATATATATATATATATATATATATATATATATATATATATATATATATATATATATATATATATATATATATATATATATATATATATATATGTATGTATATATATATATACATGTACATATATATATACATATATATATATATATATATATATATATATATATATATATATATATATATATATATATATATATATATACATGTACATATATATCTTAAACAAATATACTATTGACGTAAAAACGCCTAATAAAATGTGTATAAAAGTGCGCAATATTATTAGTACTTTATAAATTTACAAGCGTTTTTTTTTAGAAATCGGAAATAGCGTAAATTAGTACTTCCGGTCAACGGAAATAACTCAAAATTTGACAGAAGGTAGAGAATTAGATCTTTTACTTACATGTAAAATTTCATTTATCTATCTGAAATAGTACTCAAGTTATAGGCTTTTGAAAAATTCAAAGTAGAAAAAGTACCACTTCCGGTTATCGGAAATCGCTCAAAAGTTGATCAGGATCTACGATTTTGATAAAATACTTATATATGAAATTTCATCCACCTAGCTCTAACGGTTCTCAAGTAATCGTGTTTACACACATGCACACACACACACACAGACACACACACAGACACACAGACATACGGACAAGATTGCAAAATTATGTTTTTCCGTATCAGTGAGGTGTAAAACGTCGAGATTTGTAAAAATCTCGATTTTTTTTTTGCACGATTACAATACTTTCTCTATACTTCGTATATACGAGAAAGTAAAAAATGCTGAATATTTGTATCTGCTAAATGTAAAAGGTCATGTGATTTAAGCCTACATTTTGTCGCCCATATCATCAATACATCGGTATAGTTTATAGTCGAAAAACTTAATAAATTTGGTTTTTAAAGAGGATTAGAAAAAAAAATTAACAAGGTGCGAAGATTGAAATTCTTTACATTACCAAGAAATCGATGATTGGACGTGTTGGTGTTCTTTTGTGAATAATTTCAACTTTAACTAGATCTAGGCTATTTGTTATGGCAATGCGTGAGATTGGTATTACTGTTATAACAATGTGCATATATATATATATATATATATATATATCCTGTGGCGTCGCTAGGTCGGGTGTCACCCGGTGCGGCACTTGGTAGTGTCACCCCCCCCCCCCAAGAAACAAAGAATATATATATCCATATATATATATATATATATATGTATATATATATATATATATATATATATATATATGTTTGTGTGTGTGTCGGCCTACTTAGCCCTATAATTAAAATATATGCCATATATGCGTACATGTAGGTACTTGAGTTCTTGACATAGCAAGTTTCAAAAAAGCTCTGGGACGATTTTACATGGTTTTTTACGTGACTTTCAATGATTACAAAGGCAAAAATCAATCTATAACAATCAGTCAATACCAACCATAGTTGAATAAAGTTTGTTACAACACTTTTTATTTTAATGACGAAATGTAACTCTAGCCTACACAAAATTTGGTGACTCTAGTCCACACCATGTTAGACAACTCTAGCCAACTCAAAGTTAGTTTACTCTAGCAAGCTGTGCCGGTAAATCCTATTAAACTTAGTCCCTGGCATGACACCATGTTGTGATATTATTAATGGTAAAACTGGGACAGTATTTTCAAACACCAAAAATATTAAGTCGTGTTACTGTAGTGAGTTTCTGGATTTTTATTTAAAGGCAAGTTTTTAAAAATAAAGCGCATTAAAAAAATATAAATGTGAAAACTACTTCTTTTGCATGTATTTGCTAAATTGCATTTTCTAACAAAATATGTTATTACTATTTAACCCAATTATTTTCCAGCTGTACTTTAAAGCCAAAACTCCCTCAACCCACCACGCCAAGGGTCGGCAACCTGCGGCTCGCGAGCCGCATGCGGCTCTTTTGATGTCAAGTTGCGGCTCTTCAGCTTTATGCTCAATAAAAATATTGTTCTGCAACACTCGGTAATGAACGATAAAATAATAAACATAAACAATAAACACTCGCTATTCTATTAGAATATTTAGTAACGCCATATTTCAATGTACTTTCTATTAACTTGTCTATCCCAAATTGCAACATTCAACTTCATGGTGGAGATCATAAAGAAACTAAACGAGCTAAATGTAAAACTAAAAGGAAAACTCAGCCTATGCCTTGCTTGAAGAGGTGGTTTGTTTAAAAAAAAAAAAATTTTTTTTTGTTTAAGACATGGAGAGCGGTAAATTACTTAATTACAAAAAATCTGAAGAAAAAAAAATATCGTGATGAAACCAATCCTACTACTAACATGAATCACTTCAGTATTACTATAAACAAAATGAAGGGTGTTTTCACTGAGAGATTTGAGCAATTCAAAACAAATTCAAGCACTCTGACGTTTATATGAGATCATTTCATACATTTAAAGCTATTTATTTAAAATTGTATATATATATATATATATATATATATATATATATATATATATATATATATATATATATATATATAATCTTTAACAAAGATCATATTATTGACATAAAAATGTTTGTGGCTCTTTAAAAACTGGGTAATTTTGAAAATTGTAACTTTTGGCTCTTTCGTCTCAAAAGGTTACCGACCCCTGCACCATGCCGACAAAAAAATAAAATCCATTGAATCACCATTTATTATGCTTATACATATTTACAGGTTTAAAAATGTAAATAGACGTTTTGTATTTTAGATCTATGTATAAGTAAACCGTCTTAAATGAATGAAAGTAGACAACATATAAGAAAGAAGTATTACTATTGAAAATCTGTATCAGTCCTCAAAAGCCGATAATGAAAACTTATACTAAAGCGAACTTGCAAGGCAAACTGACGCTGTAATTTACATGTTTGAGACACACAAAAAAGAATTAAGAATATATATATATATATATATATATATATATATATATATATATATATATATATATACACACATATATATATATATAATATATATATATATATATATATATATATATATATATATATATATATATATATATATATATATATATAATTTATATGGACAGGTCTATGAATAAAGTAATTAGACAATACAAATACTATTATGATATTTAATTCTAAATTTCCAATGTTAAAGTTCACTACTATTGGCATTGTTACTTAAATATAACAGTTACTATATCTGAAGTTTTGTTTATAAATATTTGAAACTACACATACTTGAATGGTTATTCTTGTACAAGTTGTAGTGAATTTTTTTTACATGTTATCGATATTATATTTAAGTGGAGCATTTCGTTCTATGAAGATTAATTTTCAAATTTCTATGTGTTAAAATAGATATAAATGTCTAGAAATGAAATACACATAAGTTTGATAATTTTGTTTTAAATACATAGAGACACACTACACAAAAAGTTTGCTTGCCAATTTGCACTATTTTTATATGTAAAGGTGTCATTGATTTTGTTAAAGATGTTCCACGCATGGAACAGATTAAGCTTTACGTGTAATTAAAGTAGACAAGAGAACATCGTGTTAGTTATTGATCTGGTATACTAGCCTTCATGTGTTGGAGCATTTTCAAAGATTTGAATCGGTTTTTCTCATCTTAAGGTTTTAAAGTAAAGGTAAACTAACACTACATTTTAATTCAAAAACTACAACCTTGTATTAAAGAAATTCATTTAATTTAATGTATGATAACTTAACATTAGTCTTTTGCCTATTCCATATTATTTTTAAAATTTTATTTTAGGCTAGAACAGCAGAACAAATTGTGAGGGCATTGTATTGAACAATGTTATCCATATTTAGGACGATTGCTATTGTTTTCTTGTTTCGTAAGTAATAAAGGTTATATATATATATATATATATATATATATATATATATATATATATATATATATATATATATATATTGTATATATATATATATGCATAAATATATGTTTATGCATATTTTTTCATTAATATATATAGGCCCATATATATATATATATATATATATATATATATATATATATATATATATATATATATATATATATATATATATATATATACATAAACTTACATATATATTCATAATTGTTATACACACATTTATATATATATATATATATATATATATATATATATATATATATATATATATATATATATATATATATATATATGTGTGTGTGTGTTAGGCAGTGATTCTTCCAATCATTTTTCTCCGTGGGGGGGGGGGAGGCAGACACTGTTAAAAGTATATATTTTCTATATAACTGCCATTTCGTTTGGGGGGGTCAGGCAGCACCCCTCGAAGAGATGCCTGGAAGAAACTCTGATGTTAGGGTTGCTGTGAGAGGGTTGAGCATGACCTGACGTGATCCACTACCATTTAATGAAAACCACTACAATGATCAGTCACATCACAACAATACTGGCGATAATCACTTGATAGTGTCTTTTATTTTCTTCTTCAATATTTTCACACTACTGTCCTCATTTAAATCTAGATACAACTATTCTTGATATCGACAACACACGGAGTACCTCAAACATTCACTACCCAGCCTCTCGAACTCCCTAGCTTTCACTCTATATTCTATAGCAACACCGTTTTCTACATTCCATGTCACTATTCTTTAAACGCTTCACATTTTATTCGTTCATTATACACACGCACCAACATTCCTTCGCACCAATAGGGCTTGTAAGTAGGTCACCAACTTCTTATCATACTACTAGCTAGCTAGTATTTTTCAAACCAATTGTGAATATGTTTATTAAATCGGTAGAAAAAGAAATAAAAGTTACTTACGCTATTGTTAAGTTATTT